>NC_069502.1:2020067-2081381 GCF_027579735.1 Bombina bombina | reverse complement strand
AGTGTATATAGCGCTGGACTTAAAACACTTAAGCCTCCCTATTACTGTCCTCCTCCTAGACAAAAAACAATGGAGTAAATGAATAAAATTATATATAAGAAGGCGCTAAAAAAGCTCTTGGTGTTAGAGAAATGAAAATTATTATGATGTTAGAAAGTTCCCTAAATTATATCAATGGGATTCTAGTTGTAAAAAGATGTCCTCAATGTGGATGGTAATATTGAAACAATGTTCCAATAATGACTTCAGTTATACAATTAAATACTTTGTTTATATGACTAGAATGTAAATTTACAAGAGAAACTACATTTTTATAAAAACGCTTCTATAAGTCTTAATCAGACTGGAGAATCGAATTTGTATATAAAAAATATATTTACTTATGGTATTGAAAAAGACAAAAAATATATATATATAAAATACATATATCTATAACTAAAATGTAGATATGAAAACAGTTAAAAACATAGCCTATAATTTACATTCAAACATTCCCCTGGTACAAATTGTACTCATAACAATATCAGATATTCCTTGGTAGGTGATTTTGGATCGTAGAGTACCAAACTGAATTTTTATAAAAAATGCTTCTATAAATCTTAATCAGACAAGAGAATCGAATATGTATATAAAAAGTATTTACTTAGAATATTAGAAAAGACAAAAAATATATATAAAATACATATATCTATAACTTGATTGCAGAAATGAAAACAGTTAAAAACATAGCCTATAAATTGCATTCAAACATTCCCTTAGTACAAATTTGTATTCATAAACAATTTCAGATACTCCTTGGTGGGTGATTTTGGAATGTAGAGTACCAAAATGGTAATACCAGTGTTGAAATAAACCCCCTTTTCAGGCAGATATGATGTCAGTTTATTCAATAAAAAAGTCTCTCCTAATGCGTTGCTTGGAATCTAGGAGACACTGACAGTAGCGGCCAACTACTTATTAGTTTTATTGCTTCTTCTTAGAATCCGCTATTAGGGGGAATGCTAAAACAATGGGTGTTTCAAACAAAACAGTCTTAGATTTTTAATCCGTACCTTGAGAAGACTTTATGTATTCCTGCTATGCAGGTAGTCTTACCCTTTTTTTCAAACTGATTCTTCCAGGGGACTGATGCCTGTTAGACAGCTTTAGCAAACAGATGATTAGATGTTACCTTTTTCCGGTATCTTCAAACTTGCGCAAGCTTCTTTTCCAGACCAGACTCCCTCTCCTGCACTTAGTACTTAATGTACGCAGGGAAAAAATTTGCAGTCTCTTTCTTTTTTTCAACTCCCAGGTGTCGCTTCTTGCCTCCGTTTGTGCACAGTCTCAAAATATCTTTTCTCAAAGACAGGACTTCCAAATGCACACCTTCAACGGACAGCGTCAGAGCACCCGGATATTCAACAGTACATACAGTTTCTACCGGTTTCACCCTAATTACGGGCTTTCTCAAGATGCTGTGTTAGCTTAGGTACAACATTCAAATACTGCTTCACTGGGTTTAATTGGTCAGAATTGATTTGACGTCAAAAGGGCTGTAATTCCATATCACCTCGGAGTATCTTTTGCTTCATAATGGTTAAAGAAGCTTCTTCTAAGTTATGTCATTAGTTTTAAATGTTAAATTCAATAAAAATATAAATATTCGCATTCATACCACTTTATATAAAGGAACATTAACTGTTTAAAAATTGTTTATACATTTTTTTAAAAAAAATTTGTCATACGTTCGATATTGATCAAATGCTATGTGAAATGATTTAATACCTTATTCATTCATTTATAAGGAACAGTAATAATCTAGTTTCCCTAACTTATTTATTTATAATGGACGGTTATAATCTAGTTTCCCTAACTTAATCATAATTGTAAATATTAAAGTCAAATGTTAAACTCCCCAAAAATTTTTTATAATAATGCGCAAAAAAATATATAATGTATACATATATATATGTTTAGAGATCAACCCTCATAATTAAAACTTTAAATTTGGTGCCTATAAACCTTGTTTGTGTATACCATTAGGATATCAAAAAGAAAATTCTTTCTAATTTTGATTTTCCTATTTTCAGTGTATCAAAACGTTATATACTTGTGACCACAAATCCCTTTGTGGCTATGTATTTAGATATGTCAGAGTCTACTGAACATAATAGTGTTGTGCTAAAATACATGCATTTATTTATTTACTATCTATATATAGTTGAAATGTGTGCCTCTAAGGTGAATAAAGTTATATTTAATAACTTATAATCTAATTTTTTAATTTTTATAAATTTTATATGCCTAAAACCAATAGGGTGTATTTGTCTACTAAGTGAGAAATTAAATACTATAAGAATTTAAAATATTATTTGATATATATTAGTGTTATATCAATAAAGGGAAACTTAAATCCATATTAGGTGCAAAGAAAAGGAGATAGATCCAATTCGGAATTCAGACCATTCGGGTGTATGGTATTAAAATTAAATATAAATTCCGCTTCTTTTCTTAATAGACTTAACTCAAAGCTGGTTCCTCTCCAATTTTGCTTAACTTTACATATGCCCCAATATTTTAGGTCTGATAATTTATTATGATGTATTTCTCTAAAATGTTTATATAATTGGGTTTCCAAATTGCCTTTTTAATATTGCATAGGTGTTCTCTTATCCGATCTCTTAACATTCTGGTGGTTTCGCCTAGACTTTACATTTTCCCTTGCTACAGTTCCAGTTTTGATAACAGAAACATTAATGAACTTTAGAACAGTAAATAAAAACATAAAAATTGCATACAAGCATATACAATACATAGTGACTAAGGGGATACTACCCCGTCCATAATAGTTTATGAACATGAGAGTATCAGCTACTTCCTGTTAACATTTTTATATGGTGCATCTTAAATCTTAATCAGTCTTGGTTTTCATTTGAACTTAATATAACCATAAGATTAAGTGCACTCACACTTATTGGCGTATCAGCAACCAACCTGCTCATAATTATAGTCTCGATAATAGAACTCTGAAATAAGAGGAGACAGTTAGTGCATTAAAGATTAACTCAGTCATTGGCAAGAATAGTGTCTCAGGTGGGGTTAGTGTCAGTGTCAGCAAAACTGGAGGACGGTTGCGGCCTTTTCCTGTTTATTCTGTTCCAAGCGATTCTTTGTGGTTTAGGATTATTTGTAGGACTTGTTGTCTTCGAGAGTGTTGATCCATCTAGGAGTGGCAGGGTGGGTTGAGGAATGTTCAGTTGCTTGCAGAAACCTTCTAGATCATCAGGTGTTCTGTATATGGTGATTTGTAAGCCCTGCAGGACTTTGATGCAGAATGGAAAACCCCATCTGTATGGGATTTTAAGATCTTGAAGATGTAGGGTTAAATATCTAGCCTCTCATCTTCTATTTAAGGTGATATTGCTCAAATCCGCATAAATCTGAATGCTATAACCTTCAAATGAAATTTGGCACATTTTCCTAGAGGCTTCCATTATTTTTTCTTTATTTGTGAAAAGTTGCTTTTTTAGCACTATATCTCTGGGAGGCTTACCTTCCGGCGGCTTCAGCCTCAGGGCTCTATGGGCCCTTTCCATGGGCATATTAGGTGGATCTGTGTCCTTTAATAAAAACTGGAAGAGGTTCTGCAGGTACTGTGGTATTTGAGTCATGGTTATTGTTTTGGGGTATTCCTCTGATCCTGAGGTTGTTGTGACATCCTCGGTTATCTAGATCCTCCAGTTGAAGTTGCATTTGTTGTATTAGTGAATCATGGGCCTCGAGGGATCTATTGTGCAGATCAGTGTTGTTTTGCATTTGGTCTATGTCTTCTTCAAGGTGTACCACTCTCTCCCCTAACTCTGACAGGTCTTTTTTAACTTCTCTGAGACCATCCTTTATCATTTTCCCCACTTGAGAGATAAGAGAAGCAAAGTCTGCTTTTGTGGGGAGTTTATCAATGTCCGCCCTCGTGAGGGGTTCACCTGTTAGTGTGCCCTGGGTGTTGGGTCCTGTGTCTGTCGGTATATCTTCTGACTCTTGTGATGTAGGGGGTTCTGGATTTGGTGCTTCAAGTACTTTGAAGAAATTGTTAAGCTTTGTTGCCGTTGCTGCTTGGCCTTTTACTGGTTTGTCTTGCTTAGATAGTCTTTTTGATGCCATTGCAGTATATTATGTGTATAGATGATCTTTCTCCTTCCAGAGTGGGTGATCTTGGGTGAGTCCCTGACTTCTTACAGTGTTTTAGTTGCAAAACTTTAATTCCAAGCCCACATCTGTGTTGTTGTAGCGCTGTACTGTAGCTTTTTTTTATTTTGAATCAAAGTTTTTTATTAAGGTATTTAGTGAAATAACAATCATAACATTACAACCTGAATATCATTCACATATCATAATGGCTCGCATTTGTGGAAAATAAAGAGATAAAAAATAAACAACCCAAAATTGTCACATAAATTACATATTACAATACAGAAATAAGACCCCTGAGGGTCATATAGGTGAGCTTATACAGGGAACTTAAAATATGTGTAGACAATTAAGGAAGCCACTTTTAAAACAGACATGATATGCGATAGTACAAAATTATCACCCACCCATACTTTTCAGGTTTTACAATGATACCTTGGATTTTTTAATTTACTTAAATGGCTACTGTAGTATCTCTTTGCCATAATATGATGCCTAGTATGATGAAATTGTCATCTATGCCACTTAGAACATTAGAATACTTTCTAGATTGAGAGATACAATATTTTACTACAGAGTATGAAATACTAAATGATAAATAAGTATAAACAAAAGTATACAACTCTATATGGTATATATAGTGAAGTAAAAAAAAATAACAAACAAATATAACTAGGGTGAAATAGAGCCACTCTTGGGCATGGTGGATAGATATACATATCCAGTTAGCGAGGAGCGGAATTAATACCGCTATATATTTCATCAAAGCGGATGAAAATAGATACTGATTAGGATTTTGCTAAGAGTTATACCAGATCAGATCAAGCGCCGCCACTGAAAACCAGGAACAGAGTGGAATGCAGAATTTTATACTATAACTATGACATGCAAACACACATAAAATAACAAGCTACTAAGATATGATGCAGATCTACATATTGATAAATTAGAACAGCAAGGTACATATCCTGCCTGCCTTAGAGTGAGACACCCTTTGTAAATTTGTTGCTTCCCCGCTTGCACCTAGCTAAGATAACACTATTTATCTCCTGGAATGTCATACTGTCCCCCCCCCCCACATCAGTAATACATAACAGGTATACATTTGCAAACATTAGGGTTCTTGTTTGAGAGTTATCTCTAGCATCATACTATATCTCTTTTATAAAATTAGGACCTATGGTGACTTCTAGGGGACACTAACATCATAGAGGCACATGCATATACTTGGAAACATTAACATCTATCCCACCTCTCTAGATAACCTTTGTAAATGCCAAAAGAATTGGTATGCCACCAGGCCATTGAATTAACATATATGATTCATGATAGTCCCCCACATACTGCACCAAGATATCTATATGTGCACCACGTGGTCCCCAAAATGACAACAGCTGTCCATCAACAAATATCAAGAGGGTGACTCTTCGTTGTCAGAGATAGATAAAACTTGTAGACTCATTAGAAAGTTAGTAATAATGTTACTCAGCTTGTCTCATCTCTTCCCCAAAATTGTCCGATCCAGTGATGTGCAGGACTAGTCCAAACCCCCTTTACAAACCAATGCGGCAGCAGAACTCACCCTATGCCCATTCTATAGGAATCAACCGATGCACCTATAGTAACTCTCCGGAGGAGAAACTTAGCCCACTGCAACTTATGGATGTGGATGAGGTATGGTTGATCCTGCAGCTGCACGTCCACCTGTAGTCTCCTCTCGGGAGGCATAACATGTTTTGCAGCTTCTGGGCCACAGGAGCCGGCCGCTCTCCCCCAACCCAACACTACATTCAAACGATGCACATTCGGCACCGCATCACTGTGCCCTTCAGGTTCTAGATTGCCAGCATCCCGGCTTCTGGTAGTATCGGAAGGTGAGCGGATGGGGTTGAATACTTCCTCACTCGAGCAGGAACCAGTAGGAGTTTCCTCCATGGGCGAAGCCTCCTGGCTAAGTCTTGTGAGCCATTGTGGAGAGACTGAGCATATTACTGTAGCAGGCCGAGAGGCCCTCTGCATATCCCGCCTTGTACTTCTTGTTGCTGCGATAAGATCGAGCATACAATCATCAAACTTAGTTTCTAATTTTGACAGTAGAGCTTGCAAACTCCTGCATGACATCTCCATGTTCATTACTCACTCGTCAGTAGCGGCTATCGAACCTATTCAAACTAATTTCTTAGGCTTATGGGGGGATGAATGTTTGTAATTGCGGCCTTAAGCCACCACCTAATATTATTGAGGTCCGGGTGCATGCCCATAAAATGCAAAATCAACTTTATGGGTATCGAACTGTTCAGAATTTCCTCCTCTATTCAAATGTTTTTCACTCAAAACTGTATGTAAATCTCCAAAAACAGCTAGAAGGTGGAAGTTCAGAGAGGAGCTCTGATTAAAACAATCCAGTATGGCCGCCACCCGGACACGCCCCCCCTGTACTGTAGCTTTAAGGAGATTTCAAATCAGTCCCATTCAACCAAATACTTAATATGTATACCTTTGAGGCTATCTGATTAGGGTATTGTTATTTCAGTTTTTATTTCCAGTGTTGGTCAGGTCTAGTGGGAGTTATTAAGTATATGTATTCAAGTTTGTTCCTCCTAAGCCTTACTGGATCGTTTAGTGTGGCTGCTTGTCCCCTTTTAATATTGCCTCAGAAACAGATGCGTTAAGAAGTGGTACTGTGAGTGTTCTGAGGGGGTTATAGAGTGTATAACATATTATATTATAACATCGTTTGCAGACCGCTCACCATTTCCCTTTCTACTCGCCGTTGTGATCACTGGGCTTTAGTAACTGTGTCATTCAGTCGGGCCTAGTCTGGAGTCTAATCTGCTCACCTCTCTCAATGTAGCTACACTATCCATGAGTGTAGCACGTTCAGGACTGGCTCTTTATTATCCCTGTGAGCTCCAGTATTAGATCCGTCGGAGTGCAGTCTGTTTGCACCTATTTTGTGGCTTAGATGTGATCCGGAAAAGCCTGCTAATATGGAGCTTCAATTTTTAGCAGCCATACTGGGTGATGGCTGGCTCCGCCCCCTGTTGAGTGACATTTTAATGAGTTGGCAGTCATCCCAGGCAGTGGAGAGTAGTTATCACCCTCTTCCGATCTGTAGCTTTTAGGTCCTTCAGATAGTTCTTGTTATCCTGACGTCAAGTGGAGTGAAAAATATATATCTTTGGGACAATAGTGATAGGACCCAAGAGAAAGTTGACTGAATAGCTAGAAATTACCAGAATGGTCAAGGCAGAGTCGACAAGCCAGGGAGTCAAACCAGATGGGAAACAGGAAAACATAATTAGAGTCCAAATGCTTAGTCAGGAAGATTCAAGGTCAAAACCAATTGGGCAATAAACAGAGTGAAATTAACAGGCAGCAGAATGGTCAAGGGAGATCCGAGTCACAAGCCAGAATTCGAAATCCAAATAAGTAAAAATGCACACACACAAGAAGGACTCAATACTTGGACAATGAGACAGTGAAAGTGGAAGGTATATAAAAGTAAAAAGGGTGCAAAAGATGATGCATGAAGGATGCATAAAAAATGACGCAACAAACAAAATCACTATGCAAGGCATAAGAGGTGACGCAAGATGAACTGTGCTGGAAAGTAGTAACCACGTCATTGTCACTGCATCATGGAAACCCAGCATCATGGCAACCAGGAGTCATTACAGACCAGTCCCCCAACCTCAAAATCCTTAGGATGATGGACCAGGGCTATAGGGTTGAAAACAGTGGAAGGGACAGACCAACCTAGGAGCATGAACATGGTTAGCAGGTATCCAGGTACGAATCACAGCAGAATATTTCAAAATATAAGACAGTGAGTATTCTTGATGACCACCTACCACAAGAGGAGGAGGGCGATGGACCAGAAAGGAGTAGAGTGAAAACACTGCAGGTTTGAGCAGTGAGGCATGGAAGACAGGATGCACACAGAAGGTAGGCAAGGCTAATATAAATGAAACAGGACCAACTTTCTGCAGGATACGGAATGGTCCAACAAACCAAGGACCAAGTTTGGCCGAGGGTTGTTTCAACCATACTTTACTGCCAACCCGAAAGCGATTACAATCAGTTCTGTGACAAACAGCGAATGTCTTAGCTTAAGTAAGGGACCGGAGTAGAACTTGACGAATGTGTCGCCAGTGTCTGAGGAGAGAGCGTACTCTTTGAGAGGCAATAGGAACCTCAGAAGCCGAAGTCACCAGAGGAAAGGTATGAGATAGATAACCCAGGGCTACTTGAGCAGGTGTAGTTTTAAGGGAACCATTCAATTGAGTATTGTGGGCTAATTCAGCAAGAGGCAACAAAGAGGACCAGTTGTATTAATGAGTATTAACATAATTTCACAGGTAGGCCTCTAATGACTGATTGGTGCGTTCAGTGAGTCCATTAGTTTGGGGGCAGAAGGCTGTGGAAAGTGAAATTGTTATTCCCAACTCTTTACAGAAAGCTCTCCAAAACATTGCCACAAGCTGAGTTCCCTGATCATAGACAATATCAGTAGGGAGACCATGATGAAGGACATGTTGGATAAAGATACTGGATAATTTATGTACAGTTGGCAGCCCAGATAAGGAAATGAATGGAGCCATACTGGAGAACCGGTCAACAACAGTAATATTTCCATCAGAAGGAGGTAGATCAATGATGAAATCCATTGTTAAATGGGCCCATGGTAGATGAGTAATGGGCAGCGGTTGAAGAAGACCTGGAGGTGGTTGTCTGGAAGTCCTGTTGGAGTTGTAGACTGAACAGGATGAGACATATTTCTAAGTGTTGTTCTTTTGCATCGGCCAACACACCTGCCTTTTTAATGTCTCCAGGGTGTATCTGATACCTGGGTGTCCAGAAAGCTTGTTGTCATGCACCCAAACAGAAAGTTTAGCACACAGCCTTTTAGGTACATATAGACAATTGATAGGAGGATGAAGACCTCAAGTTTGAGCAGTCCTAAGAGTCTTGAGAGTGGAGATATCTAACTGAGCAATAATTCTTTAAGGGGAGATGATAGCCTCAGAAGAGGATATGGACTTCTTTGAAGAGAATTGTCTGGATAGTGCATCTGCCTTAAGATTTTTAGTGCCCGGAACAAAAGACAAAACAAAATTAAAGCGGGAGAATAATAATGACCATCTGGCTTGTCTGGCATTGAGTCTTTTAGAAGATTGTACATATAACAGATTCTTTTTTCTTTTTTCTTTTTTTTTTTAAATATTTCAAACAAAATTTTTTTATTGAGACAGATTTATATGTAACAACAGTGCCTTAGGGTAAAGTAATCTGAAGCCATAAATAAGTACAGATGGAACACATATTGGGATATTATATAAACCAAATATTTGTACATATATGTATAGGCGATGAAAGATAAAAATAAAAGCAAACAAAGTCTCTTTTCTGAAAGTGATCTATAATAGATATGCATTTGGTTACCGTGTCTGTGGTTAGAAATATAATAGAATTTATGCTCATATATTGTTAGGGCATGTAAAGACGGGGTTTATGAGAGGTGAGCGCGATAGAGGTGAGGGGGGAGCGAGGGAGGGGGAGAAAAAAAAAGGGGGGGGGAGGAGGGGGAAAGGAGGGGAAAAGGAGAGAGGGAGGTGGGGGGACGTTCTGAGGTAGCGCCTAGAGGTTTGATGTCCAATTAAGAAGTATAGTTGGGACAAGGTGCCAGCGAACTAGGACCTTATAATATAGCTCCCAGAGGGTTGCGCAATATAGGAGCTTTTTGGTTGTTTTGATTCTGGCATGCCAGACATCCAGGGTGACGGTGAATCCTATTTCTTTTTCCCACGCATGGTGTTGTGATATTTTGTGGGGGGGATTCGGGTTGGTGAGTAAACTGTAATGGAGGGATAAGAGATGCCTGAGGCTATGAGCCCCCAGCCATGTCCTCTCCCAGACAGTCATTGGACGTAATGTCTGTTTGGGATAGCCCCACGTGCGTAAACGGGTGCTTAGACAAAATCCTTCGAAATGCAGTTTGGGTGGGAGTTGGAATTTAGCGCATATTGCAGGGTGCGAAAGCCAGTCATCAACTTCATAGAAGTCTGATACCTGAAGTATTCACAGCTGTGGCCATAGGTCATAGTGAGAGTCTGGGAGGCAGTAAAGTGCAGCAGAGATTGTCAGCATGGGGGAAGGGTGAGGGGAGATGTCTGGGTCATGTCTAATCTGGTCCCAAAATTGTAGTGCATGTTTAAAAACAGGGTATAAATTATCAATGGCTCGTCTATGATGGGTGGGGATCCATAGTATATCAGCAAGAGTTATACAGGAAGGCAGCAGTGAGGACTCTAAGGAATACCAATTAAGTTGTCTTTCGGGGTCATTCCAGCGGAGGATGTGCGATAGTCTAGCGGCGTTATAGTACGAGATTATGTTTGGTACAGCTAAGCCTCCTTACAGGATCGGCTTTTCAAGTGTGCGATCCGACGTTCTAGGCCTACGATCTTTCCACACGTAGGAGGTAATTAAGCTTTGGAATCTGTTAAGGAGTGCTCTAGGGATGTTATATGGAATGGATCTCAGCAGATATGTGATCTTGGGGAGAAAATACATCTTTATCGCGGCAATGCAACCTGTCCAGGAGATTTCCCGAAACTCCCATGACTCGAGAAGTCTTTTGAATTCTAGAAGCCTATCAGTATAATTTTGAGCTATAGTATCGGCAGGATCTGGGCTAAGGTGGACTCCTAAGATCTTGAGAGACGTAGATTTCCATTGGAAATGGTATGTCGACCGAAGGGAGGCTAGGACATTAGTAGGGATGTTTATGGGGAGGGCTTCTGTTTTGGCCACATTGAGCTTATAAAAGCACAAGGTACCAAACTTTTCCAAAATAGTGAAAACTACTGGGAGGGATTCTTTGGATGATGTTAGGAAGAGAGTGATGTCGTCCGCGTAAAGAGAGATTTTATGGGTGTGAGGTCCAATGGGGAGGCCTGTAGTTCGAGGGTCGTGTCTGATAGATTGGGCTAAGGGTTCTATGGCTAAAGCGAACAGGAGAGGGGACAGGGGGCATCCCTGCCTGGTGCCATTTGCTATAGTAAATTTGGAGGATTGGAACCCAACTCCTCGGACAGTGGCCGTCGGGCGGTTATAGAGGATTTTCACTGCATATACAGGGAGTGCAGAATTATTAGGCAAGTTGTATTTTTGAGGATTAATTTTATTATTGAACAACAACCATGTTCTCAATGAACCCAAAAAACTCATTAATATCAAAGCTGAATATTTTTGGAAGTAGTTTTTAGTTTGTTTTTAGTTTTATCTATTTTAGGGGTATATCTGTGTGTGCAGGTGACTATTACTGTGCATAATTATTAGGCAACTTAACAAAAAACAAATATATACCGATTTCAATTATTTATTTTTACCAGTGAAACCAATATAACATCTCAACATTCACAAATATACATTTCTGACATTCAAAAACAAAACAAAAACAAATCAGTGACCAATATAGCCACCTTTCTTTGCAAGGACACTCAAAAGCCTGCCATCCATGGATTCTGTCAGTGTTTTGATCTGTTCACCATTAACATTGCGTGCAGCAGCAACCACAGCCTCCCAGACACTGTTCAGAGAGGTGTACTGTTTTCCCTCCTTGTAAATCTCACATTTGATGATGGACCACAGGTTCTCAATGGGGTTCAGATCAGGTGAACAAGGAGGCCATGTCATTAGATTTTCTTCTTTTATACCCTTTCTTGCCAGCACCGCTGTGGAGTACTTGGACGCGTGTGATGGAGCATTGTCCTGCATGAAAATCATGTTTTTCTTGAAGGATGCAGACTTCTTCCTGTACCACTGCTTGAAGAAGGTGTCTTCCAGAAACTGGCAGTAGGACTGGGAGTTGAGCTTGACTCCATCCTCAACCCGAAAAGGCCCCACAAGCTCATCTTTGATGATACCAGCCCAAACCAGTACTCCACCTCCACCTTGCTGGTGTCTGAGTCGGACTGGAGCTCTCTGCCCTTTACCAATCCAGCCACGGGCCCATCCATCTGGCCCATCAAGACTCACTCTCATTTCATCAGTCCATAAAACCTTAGAAAAATCTTGAGATATTTCTTGGCCCAGTCTTGACGTTTCAGCTTGTGTGTCTTGTTCAGTGGTGGTCGTCTTTCAGCCTTTCTTACCTTGGCCATGTCTCTGAGTATTGCGCACCTTGTGCTTTTGGGCACTCCAGTGATGTTGCAGCTCTGAAATATGGCCAAACTGGTGGCAAGTGGCATCTTGGCAGATGCACGCTTGACTTTTCTCAGTTCATGGGCAGTTATTTTGCGCCTTGGTTTTTCCACACGCTTCTTGCGACCCTGTTGACTATTTTGAATGAAACGCTTGATTGTTCGATGATCACGCTTCAGAAGCTTTGCAATTTTAAGAGTGCTGCATCCCTCTGCAATATATCTCACTATTTTTGACTTTTCTGAGCCTGTCAAGTCCTTCTTTTGACCCATTTTGCCAAAGGAAAGGAAGTTGCCTAATAATTATGCACACCTGATAAAGACCACACCCCTTCTCATTACAGAGATGCACATCACCTAATATGCTTAATTGGTAGTAGGCTTTCGAGCCTATACAGCTTGGAGTAAGACAACATGCATAAAGAGGATAATGTGGTCAAAATACTCATTTGCCTAATAATTCTGCACTCCCTGTATAAAGGAAGTAGGGAAGCAAAAAGTATCCATGGTTTCCCACAGGAACTCCCACCTGACCCTGTCAAACGCTTTTTCAGCGTTGAGTGACAGGGCCAGGAAGGGAGCACCTCCTCCGGCCTGCCCCGTGGGATATATCTCTGAATAGAGTAAGTCCTGAGGACAAAACCTGTTAACTTGAGTAACATATTAAATGATAACAATTCAACAGTATCACATGAGCTATAAACCTAGAACATATAGACAGTTATAACAAGTGAGTAGGTAAATGGATAGCCATGAGCTAAAATGGGGTAAGATGAGTACCCGTGTGTGAGCTCTAGGCTTACCTGTCTGGGAGATGTCCATGGAGAAGATCTTGCTGGAGAAAGCTGAGGATTAAGGATTGGAAAAGGAGTAAGATGTATACCCGTTAGTGCACTCCAATCCTCGGTATAGGCTTTTATACAGTGATCAGATAGTCTCCCTTGAAGGGGAGTTCTCCCAGTGAGCAGAAAGTTACATCAAGGGAGTTCTGATTCTTGGTGTGCAGAGGTGGAATTTCGGGAATGCCACTCTGGAGCTGAGGCGCTGAGGTCACCTGTTTTTCCTTTTTTCTTGGGAGGAGGGTCAGGAGTCCCAGCTAGTTCCAAAGTGGTTAGAAGTCTCATGCCTTGATCCACGGAAGAAACTGTGTAGGAGCGGACTTGATGTTGCACATAAAGCTTCACGGGGAATCCCCATCTATATTTAATCTTATGTTGTCTTAGTGTTAGCGTGAACTGGTGAAAAGTTCTCCTCTTGGCTAGCGTGTGTGGGGACAGGTCAGGAAAGATCTGTAACTTTTGGTAGGGTTCCTTGAGGGGTCTATTGGTAAAAGAGGCACGCATAATTTTCTCTTTGGTGGTATAGTAGTGCAAGCGTATAATGATATCTCTAGGGGTGTCAGGTGTGGAGTTACGGGGATCTATGTGCCCTGTCCATTAGAAGATCTTGATCCGTTGTGGTGTTTAGGAGATCCTTAAATAGGGTGATCAGATATTTCTGAAGCTCAGATGAAGAGATGTCCTCCGGAATGCTGCGGATCCTGAGATTGTTGTGGCGTGATCTGTCCTCAATATCCGCTAACTTAGATTCCAGATCTGAGATCTGCTCTGCTAAAGATTGAGAATAGGCTAAGAGATTGGCGTGGTCAGTTCTGAGATCTTCGTGCTTTCTCTCCAATATCTCTGCTCTTTCCCCCAGGGAGGATATCTCTCGTTTCAGCTCGCCAACCGATTGGCGAAGTTCTTGCCTCAGCGATGAGTAGTGAGTGTCCATCTTGTCAGTTAGTATTTTAATGGATTCCAGGAAGGTAGACTGGGAGAGTGTTGTTTTATCTTTGCGTGATGTATCCAGCTTAGGATGATCAGCTACAGGGGCTGCTGAGTCTCTAGAATCTTCTTCTGAGAGGTCTGGATCTGAGAAATTTTTGCTGTGAAAGTGGTCAGTCAGGGTCCTCTTAGGGTTGTCCTGGTGCTTCGGCTTTCTCTTGATAGACTGCACCATGATATGAATGAGCAATCTCAGGGTTACCACAGAGATTATAATGAATTGCTGTCCAGAGATAATTGATAACTGGGGGGGGGTGACAGCCCTGCGCCTCTAGAGCATGATGCCCTAGCCTTCCATCCTCTTTTTCAAAATTGAGATCAGGAAAGTCAGATATTCTGCTACTAGAGTGAAATGTAGACAAGTATCTCCCCCTCTCCAGGGATTATACCACCTCTGGGTGAGTCCGGAAAAAGGGATTTGGATATGACCCGCACCTTAAAATGGGTGCGGGAAAGGGAGGAGAGGGGAATACCTGGAGGAGGACTAATGCAGTCTTAGTAATGCCTGTGCAAGACTTCTGCAGTGGTGTAGTGCAGTGATGGGCTTTCTGGCTGTGAACAGTGAGGGTTTTGATGTTAGGTAGCCTCTGCAGACTAGGATAGGCGTAAGAGTGATGGAGTTATTGGTAAATGTTCAAGGGGGCACAGGTAGTTGCTGATGTTATCTCTGAGCCTTAGTCACAAGTAACACTGTATTAACCAACTGAGGTAGGTTTAGAGAAAGTGTGACTGCTAGAGAGGGATCAAATTGCTTAATCTGTGTTTTGGTATTATATATATGGGGACACTTCAGGACAGTAACTGTGTCCCCTGCTAAACGTTCAGGAGTAGGCTGTATAGGTGTGTGTCTTAAGTCACAGATGTAAAAGTCAGCAGCTCTACCCCCTAGTCTCACAACATTTGTTAGTGTACTCACTCAGGTTGTGGAGTATGATGATATCTGGAGGGCCTTCTTAGAGACCACGGCATGAAGAGAGCAGCAGGGGATCACAACCGGCCTGAGTCCTGAGTATGCAGGAGTGATTGCGGGCCAGACCGCTTCAGGAGTTCCGGTTTGCGCTGTCAGAGGAGGTGAGCGGATCCCCACTGCAGGAGGTCAGGTTTGTGCAGCCGCCGGTGGTGAGCTGTTTGCTCATGAGATAAGGGAAGGCTCAGGGAACCTGTGCGGCGCTGTTCAGACAGAGGTGTATGGCTAAGATGGCCGCCGTTCGCAGGCTTTTCAGGAGCTCCGTTGCGTTAGCCCCTATGTGGAGAGGCAGTTGTGCTGGGATCCTAAAGGTGACCGGATCGTCACTGGAGGGTCTTGGCAGGACAAGGAGGTTAGTAGGAGGTTAGGATGGGAGCAGGGTCAATCTCCGGTAGTCCGTGAGAGCGTTGCCAGAAGATGCTGGTGTGATAAAATAGGGGGAGAAAGTTGTGAATGGGATCAGGCTAGTCAGGAACGGGATAAATGGCAAAGTAATGGGGTATAGGGATGGTAGAAGATATTGCTATTAATTAGGGGGTATTTTGGGGGTCTTTGAGGTAGTTTTATACAAAAGGAACAGATGTTCCCTCAGGCAAGTGACGCCATTCCTCCAAGTCCATTTGGATGCCAAAAATGTGTTTATTTTCCAAATCATAATGTAGTTCAGGTAGGGAAAATTCCACAGAGAAGAAGACAACAGGATGTATACAGGAGGTTTTGGGATCTCTGAGAAAGAATAGCACCAGCTCCTACATCAGAAGCATCCACTTCCAGGATAAACTGATTTGCGGGATTAGGATGGTCGAGTACGGAGTGTAACAAAAGGGCTCCTTAAGGAATTTGAAGGTTTGGATGGAAGTTTCAGACCAGCATTAGCACCTTTACAAGTCAAATTGGTAAGAGGAGTACAGAATGAAGCAGAATTATTGATGAATTTTCTATATTAATTGGTGAACCCCAGAAACCTTTGAAACTCTTTCAATGTGTGGGGTTGGGGCCAGTCCAGAATGGCAGATATCTTCCCAGGATCCATTTCAAATCCTTGTTTGAATATGATATAGCCCAAGAAAGGGATTCTTAGTTGATGGAAGGAAAATCTTTCAAACTTAGCAAAGGGAAGATTTGCTCTGAGTCGTTGAAGTACCAGACGAACATGTTTTACATGATCTTTGGGGTTGCAGAAAAAAATCAAGATGTCATCTAGATGCATATTTATGAATTGGTTCAAATAGTCTCTAAATATTTCATTTACAAAGTTTTGAAAGACTGCAGGGTTATTACACAGCCCAAACGGCATTACCAGGTTATCATAATGTCCAAACCTGGTGTTTAAAGCTGTCTTCCACTCATCTACTTCACGGATGCAGATCATGTTATGGGCCACCCTAAAATCCAACTTAGTGAAGATCATAGTCCATTCTAGGTAGTCGAACAGCTCAGGAATGAGAGGCAGCGGAAATATATTCTTAATGGTGACCTTGTTTAGGGCTCGATAATCAATAACAGGGGTGTAAGCCTCCATCCTTCTTGGAGACAAAGAACAATCCTGCTCTTGCAGGCAAAGAGGATGGGCGAATGAAGTCTCTTTCAAGATTTCCTGAAATGTACTGTTCAAGAGCTTTAGTCTCTGGGACAGAGAGTAGATAGGCCTTACCCTTAGGTTGAGGTGAACCAGGAAGCAGATCAATAGGAGGTAATTCTTCAGCTTAAGATTTAGAAAAACACATTAGCAAAGTATGCATACTCTGGTGGTAACTCTAAATGCACAGAAATCAAGGCTAGGTTGCCCAGAAGACCAACAGAAAAGAGGATCATGAGCCTTGAGCCAAAGTAAACCAGGATTAAGGGATTTTGGGATGAAGAGACCATGTTGAAACTCAGGGTTTCTTTATGAAGCACACCCACGGTAAGATGCAGAGGTTTGATTTCATATTGGATGATGCCAGAACCCAATGGTTGACCATTTATAGTGGAGACACAGAGAGGAACAGTTCTCAGAGTAGTAGGGATTCTGTTCTTTGAGGCAAATTATTCATCCATGAACACCCCTGTAGCTCCAGAATCTATCATGGCTTAAGGGTATTAGTATAGTTCACAGAAACAGGAATAGAAAATATCATTTGAGGGGAAAAAGAACAATTGTTATGACTTAACTGAACTCCCGCTACCTGAATTAAGCCTTGTCTTTTACTGGACGAGTTTGAAAACTTCGTAGGAGATTACCTTTTTGTCCACAATATACACATAACCCCATATTCCTTCTTTGTAATCACTCAGAGTTAGACAGGTGACAAAGCCCAACCTCCATGGGTTCCTCCATGTTATCACTGGACAAGGAGGAATCTGAGGAAGACATGACCTACAAAGAACTAGTAGTTTGTCTGAAAGATCTCTGAGACCTCTCTTGTTCTTGAATTCTTTCTAGATGTCGGTTGTCCAGTCGGATACACATCTCTATGAAAGAATTAAGTTATTCGGGAATCTATCTATACACCAATTCATCCTTTAGGCAATCTGATAATCCCTTTCTGAAAAGGTAGCTTTTAATGCCTTCTCATCCCAACCTTTCTCAGCAGCTAAGGTCCAGAAGTCTATGACATATTGAGATACCGGGCGATTCCTCTGTTGAAGATCCAGAATAGATTATTCGGCAGTGACTGATTTACCAGGTTTATCAAAGACACGTTATATGGTAGAAAGAAATGTCTTAAAGTTGTTTAGAATTGGATTATTTCTCTTAATTTGATGTGATACCCATGCCAGAAACTTGCCTTTCAGAAGAGAGATGATGAAGGAGACTTAAGTTGAGGAAGGAGAAAACACAGGAGGATTGCATTTGAAGTGGAGCAGACACTGGCTGAGAACACCTCTGCAGTTCTCTGGATCAACATCGATTTTCTCTGGTAATGGGAGTTTCAGGTATGTAGACCCTGAACCGGAGATAGTTACTCTTTCTGGAGGAACAGTAGTGGAAGTAGAAACACCAGGGGAAATAAGCATTTGTGACAGGTTCTGGAACATTGCTATTACTTGATCCAACTTGGAATCCAAATGTTGTAATTAAGCAGTGTGACCTCCAAGCAATTGACCTTAATAGGTTAAGGCTTTAGTCACCTCTTCTGGGCTAGTCATGGTCCTAATATTCTGTTAGGTCCTTCAGATATTTCTCTATCAAACCAATCCTGGATGGTAGACTTGTTATCCAGGCGTCAACTAGAGTGAAAAATAAATATCTTTGGGACAATAGGGATAGGACCCAGGAGGAAGATGACTGAGCACCAGGAAAATAGCTAAGAGCTAAGTACCAGGAAATGATTGGATTGGTCAATGCAGAGTCGACAAGACAGGGGGTCAAACCAGAAGGGAAACAGGAAAACAGAATCAGAATCCAAAAGAAGATCCAAGGTCAAAACCAATCGGGGCAACAGAGTGAAATTAGCAGGCAGAAGAATGGTCAAGGGAGATCTGAGCCACAAGCTAGAATTTGAAATCCAAATAAGTAATAAAGCACACTCATGAGATAGACTCAATACTAGGGCAATGAGACAGTGAAAATGGAAAGAATATAAATGGAAAAGGGGCGCCAAAGATGACGTGAGAAGGATGCATCAAAAATGATGCAACACACAAAAACACGATGCTAGGCATCAGAGATTACGCAAAACAGATTAAGGGGCCTATTTTAGAACATGCAAGGGGACATGATCCGATATTGCAGATCATGTCCGCCGCATATCGATAAATGTAATTTCTTGTGAACTGTTGGTGCAATACCGCCACCTGCAGATTCACTGCCAATCAGCCGCTAGCAGGGGGGTGTCAATCAACCCGATTGTATTCAATTGGGTTGATTTCCGGCAGACAGGTTATAGAGCAGTGGTCGTTAGACCGCTGCTTCATAATTTGTGTTTCTGGCGAGCCTTAAGGCTTGCCAGAAACAGGGGGAATCAAGCGTTCGGAGCTTGATAATTTGGCCCCTAAGTCTGAAAGGAGTAACCGCATCATAGTTACCACGTCATGGCAACCCAGAGTAATAACCGTAGCTTTGTTGTCCCTAATGTCTACTGCTTGTTCTTATGAACCGCCATCTTTGAAGTTTTAAGTATGGAAGCAAACTGACGCTCACTGTATCCCCCTGCCAGTAAAGCCAGAATTCGACCTGGCTTTTCTTCACTCAAAGCTTTTCTTTTCAAATCTTTTGGCATGGTCAAAAGTTATTTTTTATTCCAATTATTTTTGAGGTACCACTAGCACTGTTTTTGACATTCAGCTGGTCTATTGCAAGAGGATAGTGATGACCACAGCAGTGGTTGTTATACTTTTCCTAATTAAATAAGATTTGGTTCGGGTGCTCACCTAATCAGTACCTCAATAAGTAGAATGAAGTGAGCCTGTGTTAGTGTTCGACATACACAGACAGATGAATCAAATTCCTGCCATACCTGTAAAGATGTGTATTTAAGCAAAAATTGGTAGGCTCTTAACTTTTCCATATATATATATATATATATATATATATATATATATATATATATATATATATATATATATATATACTAAAACATTGATGAGTCCCCCACTAACTCATAAACACAAACTCACACTAACACAGACACTAACAAAACCATAGACATGCACTAACACCTACACACAGATCCAAACTAACACATACACACATAGACACTAACACAAATACAGAGACTAACACACACCCACACTAACACATAGGGGCCTATTTATCATGATGTGAGCGGACATGATCCGATATTGCGGATCATGTAGCACATCGATAAATGCTGACAGCATATGCTGTCGGCATTTATCATTGCACCAGCAGTTCTTGTGAACTGCTGTGCAATACCGCCCCCTGCAGATTCGCAGCCAATCGTCCACTAGCAGGGGGTGTCAATAAGCCCAATCGTATTTGATCGGGTTGATTTCCGGCGATGTCTATCCGCCGCCTCAGAGCAGGCGGACAGGTTATGGAACAGCGGTCTTTAGACCGCTGCTTCATAACTTGTGTTTCTGGCGAGCCTGAAAGCTCGCCAGAAACACAGGGCATCAAGCTCCGTTCGGAGCTTGATAATTTGGCCCCATAGACACAGAGACACTAATACGAACACACACTAACAGAAAAAGACACTCACACACATTAACAAATAAACACAAACACACAGAAACACTAACACACACAAAGATACATACACACAGACACATAATAACACAGACAAACATAGAAAGACACGCATAAACACTAACACACACACACAGAGACACTAACACAGACCCACTGACACATATACACACAGACATACACACAGAGACACTAACACCGACACACACACCGACACGTATGGAGCTTGATGCCCCGTGTTTCTGGCGAGCCTGCAGGCTCACCGGATACAGCAGTTATGAAGCAGCGGTCACAAAGACCGCTGCTCCATAACCTGTCCGCCTGCTCTGAGCAGGCGGACAGACAGGGGGGTTGATTGACACCCCCCTGCTGGTGGCCCATTGGACGCGAGTCTGCAGGGGGCGGCGTTGCACCAGCAGCTCTTGTGAGCTGCTGGGGCAGTGCTGAATACGGCGAGTGTATTGCTCGCCGTATTCAGCGAGGTCTGGCGGACCTGATCCGCACTGTCGGATCAGGTCCGCCAGACCTTCATAAATAGGGGCCACAGACACAACACAGAAACAGAGAGAAACTAACAGACATAGACACACACACTAACACATGCACACAGACAGAGCCACACTGAAACATTAACACACATACACACTAACACAAACCCACACAGTAAGACACACACAAAACACTAAAACTTACAGTACATACAAACAGACACCCAGAAACACTAATACAGACACATACTAACATATACACAAAGACAAACACAACACAGAGACACCAATACAGGCACTAACACATACACAAAGGCACTAATACATACACAGAGGCACTAACACAGAGACACACACAGACAACACCGATACACACACAAACACTAAGACACAACACAGTTTAAAGCAATTCTACATCTAGCTCCTATTGATTCTATACCTCCTAAACTTTGTGCACTAAATATATAGTGCTGATAGTTAGTGATGTCACGAACCTAAAAATTTCGGTTCGCGAACGACGGACTCGAACTTCCGCAACTGTTCGCAAACCGGCGAACCGCCATTGACTTCAATAGGCAGGTGAACTTTAAAACCAACAGGGACTCTTTCTGGCCACAATAGTGATGGAAAAGTTGTTTCAAGGGGACTAACACCTGGACTGCGGCATGCCGGAGGGGGATCCATGGCAAAACTCCCATGGAAAATTACATAGTTGATGCAGAGTCTGGTTTTAAGCCATAAAGGGCATAAATCACCTAACATTCCTAAATAGTTTGGAATAACAAGCTTTAAAACATCAGGTATGATGTTGTATCGATCATGTAGTGTAAGGGTTACGCCCGCTTCACAGTGACAGACCAAACTCCCCGTTTAAAGGTACAGTCTACACCAGAATTTTTATTGTTTTAAAAGATAGATAATCCCTTTATTACCCATTTCCCAGTTTTGCATAACTAACACATTTATAATAATAGACTTTTAACCTCTGTGATTATCTTGTATCTAAGCCTCTGCAAACTGCCCCTTTTTTCAGTTCTTTTGACAGGCTTGCAGTCTAGCCAATCAGTGCCTGCTCCCAGATAACTTCTCGTGCACGAGCACAGTGTTATCTATATGAAATACGTGAACTAACACCCTCTAGTGGTGAAAAACTGTTAAAATGAAATCTGAAAGAGGTGGGCTTCAAGGTCTAAGAAATTAGCATATGAACCTCCTAGGTTAAGCTTTCAACTAAGAATACCAAGAGAACAAAGCAACATTGGTGATAAAAGTAAATTGGAAAATTGTTTAAAATTACATGCTCTATCTGAATCCTGAAAGTTTATTTTGGCCTAGACTGTCCCTTTAACGCACTGCAAACAACCGCAAACAGTCCATTTGCACAACCTCAAACTCCCCATTTGCACAAGGTTGGATACCAAGCTAGCCATGTCCCGTTCCTTGTCCTCACTGATGTCATTGAAGGTCTCTTCCTCCACCCAGCCACGTACAACACCAAGGGTCCCCGAAAGGTGACAACAAGCCCCCTGGGACACCTGCTGTGTTTGGTCTTCCACCTCCTCAAAGCCACCTTCCTCCTCTGACTCCTCTTCTTCAGACTCCTCTCTCTGCGTTGCCTCTCTCTGTGTTATTATAAGGTGTGTTAAGTAGTACTATTCCTATCAGTTTAATCCCTGTGGTGTCCCCTATCAGGGGACGTGTATATGGCATGGATTTTTGGAACCGGGAGATGGAAAAAGATGCTTGGTCGGTCCGGCCATGAGATAGATAGATTTGATAGATAGATAGATAGATAGATAGATACATAGATTAGATAGATAGATCAATAGATACATTTGATAGATTCGATAGATAGATAGATAGATTTGATAGATAAATAGATAGATTTGATAGATAGATAATTTCCCAGACATAGAATTACAAGACGTGCGGGCTGGGACCCATGGTAAGGTTCCCAGAGGTAGTTGCAGTGCCAGGGATCGTGTATATGGCATGGATTTTAGGAACTGGGCGGGAGATGGAAAAAGATGCTTGGTCGGTCCTCCTACTTCAAATTTGGGGCACTGCGCGTGCAATCTACTGTGCCACCAGATAGGAGTGGTGTGTTAAGTAGTACTATTCCTATCACCTTAATCCCTGTTACGTGCTTTTTTTTTGTTTTGTTTTTTGAAGCCACAGTGCAGCACCAGAGGCCAGAAAAATTTGGCATGTATACATGCCTGAAAAATTAGGTATTGTTGCAGACGCTGCTGTAGCAGCGGCCAGAAAAATTGATGTTTTGATTGATTGATTGCGGCTTGAACACTAGTTGGTGGCGGATAAGTCACGCAAGTCATCCGGCATTCGAAGATAATATACAGCAGCTTGTGGACCATTTATAGCCCAAGGCAGATCATCTCATTAGGCCTTTTTTACTCAAATGTATCGCCCAATGACAGTCCCTTCGGGATCCATCCCTCATTCATCTTAATAAAGGTGAGGTAATCTAGACTTTTTTGACCTAGCCGACTTCTCTTCTCAGTGACAATACCTCCTGCAGCACTGAAGGTCCTTTCTGACAGGACACTTGAAGCGGGGCAGGCCATAAGTTCTATAGCAAATTGTGATAGCGCAGGCCACAGGTCAAGTCTGCACACCCAGTAGTCAAGGGGTTCATCGCTCCTCAGAGTGTCGAGATCTGCAGTTAAGGCGAGATAGTCTGCTACCTGTCGGTCGAGTCGTTCTCTGAGGGTGGACCCTGAAGGGCTGTGGCGATGCATAGGAGTTAAAAAGCTCTGCATGTCCTCCATCAACAACACGTCTGTTAAGCGTCCTGTCCTTGCCGGCGTGGTCGTGGGAGTCGGAGGATTACTTTCACCTCTTCCCCTGTTAGATGATTCCTGTTGTGCTGTGACATCACCCTTATACACTGTGTAAAGCATACTTTTTCATTTATTTTGGAACTGCTGCATCCTTTCCGACTTGCGGGAATTTGGTAACATTTCAAGCACTTTAAGCTTATACCGGGGGTCTAGTAGCGTGGACACCCAGTACAGGTCGTTTTCCTTCAGTTTTTTCATACGAGGGTCCCTCAACATGCACGACAGCATGAAAGACCCCATTTGCACAAGTTTGGATGCCGAGCTACTCATGTCCCATGATCTCACTGAAGGTATGTTCTTCCCCCCAGCCATGTACAACACCACGGGTACCAGATAGGTGACAACGAGCACCCTGGGATGCCTGTTGTGGTTGTTCTTCCTCCTCCTCCTCCTCATCCTCAAAGCCACATTCCTCCTCTGACTCCTCTTCCTCACAATCCTCTTCCAGCGTTGCCGTTGGTCCAGCAAGCGATGCTGATAAGGCTGTTTCTGGTGGTGATGGTGACCACAACTCTTCCTCTTCCTCTTCACGCTCATCTACGGCCTGATCCAGCACTCTTCACAGGGCACGCTCCAGGAAGAAAACAAATGGTATTATGTCGCTGATGGTGCCTTCGGTGCGACTGACTAGGTTTGTCACCTCCTCAAAAGGACGCATGAGCCTACAGGCATTGCGCATGAGCGTCCAGTAACTTGGCAAAAAAATTCCCAGCTCCGCAGAGGCTGTCCTAGCACCCGGTCATACAAATACTCGTTAATGGCTTTTTCTTGTTGGAGCAGGCGGTCGAACATTAGGAGTGTTGAATTCCAACGTGTCGGGCTGTCGCAAATCAAGCGCCTCACTGGCATGTTGTTTCACCGCTGGATATCTGCAAAATTCGCCATGGCCGTGTAGGAACGCCTGAAATGGCCACACACCTTCCTGGCCTGCTTCAGGACGTCCTGTAAGCCTAAATACTTATGCACAAAGCGTTGTACGATCAGATTACACACATGTGCCATGCACGGCACATGTTTCAACTTGCCCAATTTCAATGCCGCCAACAAATTACTTCCGTTGTCAGAAACCACTTTGCCGATCTCCAGTTGGTGCGGAGTCAGCCACTGATCCACCTGTGCGTTCAGGGCGGACAGGAGTGCTGTTCAGGTGTGACTCTCTGCTTTCAGGCAAGTCAACCCCAAGACGGCGTGACACTGCCGTATCCCGGATGTGGAATAGTACCTGCGGAGCTGGGGGAAAGCCGTTGATGTGGAGCA
Organism: Bombina bombina; assembly: GCF_027579735.1. NCBI lineage: Eukaryota > Metazoa > Chordata > Amphibia > Anura > Bombinatoridae > Bombina > Bombina bombina. Next base: position 2,056,471 of record NC_069502.1, on the reverse strand, counting down.
AGATGCAGCAGCAGAAGAGGACTCAGCCGAGGAAGAGGTTATGGAAGAGGATGGAGTAGGAGGAGTAGAGGAGGTAGCAGCAGGCCTGCCTGTAAGTCGTGGCGGTGTCACTAACTTCTCTGCAGAGCCACGCATTCCATGCTTGTCAGCCGTCAGCAGGTTTACCCAATGCGCAAAGTAGGGGATATACCTGCCCTGACCATGCTTTGCAGACCAGCTATCAGTGGTCAGATGGACCCTTGCCCCAACACTGTGTGCCAGACATGCCATTACTTCCTTCGCACAATCGAGTACAGGTTGGGGATTGCCTTTTGTGCAAAGAAATTTTTTTAAATTTTTTGAACGCCTCAGACTCCACCAGCTTGTATGGTAAAAGCTGGCGGGCTAAGAGTTCAGACAAGCCAGCTGTCAGACGCTGGGCAAGGGGGTGACTTTGGGACATTGGCTTCTTAAGCTCAAACATGTCCTTGACAGACACCTGACTATGGGCAGATGAGCAGGAACTGCTACGGAAGAGAGACGGAGTGGCGGATGGTTGAGAGGGGGCAAGGAGGACAGCAGTGGTTGACGTGGCTGAAGATGCTGGACCAGGAGGAGGATGGTGGCTATGAGTTTGTGTGCTGCTTGTACTCATGTGTTCATCCCATCGGCGTTTGTGATGTGAGATCATGTGCCTTCGCAAAGCAGTTGTACCTAGGTGGGTGTTGGACTTCCCACGACTCAGTTTCTTTTGGCACAGGTTGCAAATGGCATCGCTGTTGTAAGAGGCAGACACACAAAAAAAATGCCACACTGCTGAGCTCTGCGATGACGGCATTCTGGTGGTGGCAACAGCATGCATTGATTGGCGTGCTGTCTGGCTGACCCCGGGTGCCGATGCATGCTGTCTGACTGTGCCACTAGCTCCTTGCGATGACCTCCCCCTGCTTCCAACTCGTCTCCTCCTCCTCCTCTCTGTCTCCCCATCTGAACTTTCCCCCTCTTCTTCTTCTCTTCTAGCGGGCACCCACGTGACATCCACGGACGCATCATCATCAACCGCTTCACTTGTATCTGACAAATCAACAAAGGAAGCAGCAGCGGGTACAACATCATCATCATCATCACACCGTACGTCCATGTCTGTAATGCTGCCTGACTGAGACATATCACTGTTATCTACATCCTCTGTCAATGATGGTTGCGCATCACTCATTTCTTCCAACTGATGTGTCAAAAACTCCTCTGACAGATCAAGTGAAGCGGCTGTGGTGCTAGTGTTGGTGGTGGCGGCAGGCGGGCGAGTGGCACTGGTCACTTGAGAGGTGCCCGAAGCTAAGCTGGAGGTGGATGGTGCGTCAATGTTCCGAGCAGAAGCTGTAGAAGATTGGGTGTCCTGTGTTAGCCAGTCAACTAGGTCCTCCTCAGAACTTTTCGCGTTCATGGTACGTGGCCTCTGAACACAGGGCATTATTGTAGGGTCAAAGGGAATCACATCACCACGACCACGATGGCACCTGCGGGGTGGCCTGCCTCTGCCTGTCATTTTTTTTTAAATGTACACTTACACTACTATTAAACAAAATATGAGTGGTGCCACTGGGCAAGTGGGCACAGTATACGCTGTGAGCCTGACACAAAAAAGCAGACTGATGTTTCACAATCAAAAAAGTTTATTTTTTTTAAATGTACACTTAAACTACTATTAAACAAGATATGAGTGGTGGCACTGGGCAAGTGGGCACAGTATATGCTGTGAGCCTGACACAAAAAAGCAGACTGATGTTTCACAGTCAAAAAAGTTTATTTTTTAAATATTTACACTACTGTTACAACAAATATGAGTGGTGGCACCAGTTGTCAAGTGGGCATGGCACACACGCTGGCAGGCAGGCAACTGCAATTAGATTACACTAGCAGACTGATGTTTCACAGTAAAAAAAAGTTTTTTTTTAAATATTTACACTACTGTTACAACAAATATGAGTGGTGGCACTAACTTGGCAAGTGGGCCTGGCACACACGCTGGCAGGCAGGCAACTGCAATTAGATTACACTAGCAGACTCATGTTTCACAGTCAAAAAAGTTTTTGTTTTAAATATTTACACTACTGTTATAACAAATATGATTGTGGGCACTAGTTGGCAAGTGGGCCTGGCACACATGCTGGCAGGCAACTGCAATTAGATTACACTAGCAGACTGATGTTTCACAGTCAAAAAAGTTTTTTTTAAAATATTTACACTACTGTTACAACAAATATGAGTGGTGCCACTAACTTGGCAAGTGGGCCTGGCACACAAAATGGCAGGCAGGCAACTGCAATTTGATTACACTAGCAGACTGATGTTTCACAGTCAAAAAAGTTTTTTTTTTTAAATATTTACACTACTGTTATAACAAATATGAGTGGTGCCACTAACTTGGCAAGTGGGCCTGGCACACACGCTGGCAGGCAGGCAACTGCAATTAGATTACACTTGCAGACTGATGTTTCACAGTCAAAAAACTTTTTTTAAATATTTACACTACCGTTATAACAAATATGATTGGTGACACTAGTTGGCAAGTGGGCCTGGCACACACGCTGGCAGGCAGGCAACTGCAATTAGATTACACTAGCAGACTCACGTTTCACAGTCAAAAAAGTTTTTTTTTTAAATATTTACACTACTGTTACAACAAATATGAGTGGTGGCACTAGTTGGCAAGTGGGCCTGGCACTCACGCTGGCAGGCAGGCAACTGCAATTAGATTACACTAGCAGACTGATGTTTCACAGTCAAAAAAGTTTTTTTTTAAATATTTACACTACTGTTACAACAAATATGAGTGGTGGCACTAGTTGGCAAGTGGGCCTGGCACACACGCTGGCAGGCAGGCAACTGCAATTAGATTACACTAGCAGACTGATGTTATACAGTCAAAAAAGTTTTTTTTTAAATATTTACACTACTGTTATAACAAATATGATTGGTGGCACTAGTTGGCAAGTGGGCCTGGCACACACGCTGGCAGGCAGGCAACTGCAATTAGATTACACTAGCAGACTGATGTTTCACAGTCAAAAAAGTTTTTTTTTAAAATATTTACACTACTGTTACAACAAATATGAGTGGTGGCACTAGTTAGCAAGTGGGCCTGGCACACACGCTGGCAGGCAGGCAACAGCAATTAGATTACACTAGCAGACTGATGTTTCACAGTCAAAAAAGTTATTTTTTTAAATATTTACACTACTGTTACAACAAATATGAGTGGTGGCACTAACTTGGCAAGTGGGCCTGGCACACACGCTGGCAGGCAGGCAACTGCAATTAGATTACACTTGCAGACTGATGTTTCACAGTCAAAAAACTTTTTTTAAATATTTACACTACCGTTATAACAAATATGATTGGTGACACTAGTTGGCAAGTGGGCCTGGCACACACGCTGGCAGGCAGGCAACTGCAATTAGATTACACTAGCAGACTCACGTTTCACAGTCAAAAAAGTTTTTTTTTAAAATATTTACACTACTGTTACAACAAATATGAGTGGTGGCACTAGTTGGCAAGTGGGCCTGGCACTCACGCAGGCAGGCAGGCAACTGCAATTAGATTACACTAGCAGACTGATGTTTCACAGTCAAAAAAGTTTTTTTTTAAATATTTACACTACTGTTACAACAAATATGAGTGGTGGCACTAGTTGGCAAGTGGGCCTGGCACACACGCTGGCAGGCAGGCAACTGCAATTAGATTACACTAGCAGACTGATGTTATACAGTCAAAAAAGTTTTTTTTTAAATATTTACACTACTGTTATAACAAATATGATTGGTGGCACTAGTTGGCAAGTGGGCCTGGCACACACACTGGCAGGCAGGCAACTGCAATTAGATTACACAAGCAGACTGATGTTTCACAGTCAAAAAAGTTTTTTTTTTAATATTTACACTACTGTTACAACAAATATGAGTGGTGGCACTAGTTGGCAAGTGGGCCTGGCACACACGCTGGCAGGCAGGCAACTGCAATTAGATTACACTAGCAGACTGATGTTTCACAGTCAAAAAAGTTTTTTTTTAAAATATTTACACTACTGTTACAACAAATATGAGTGGTGGCACTAGTTAGCAAGTGGGCCTGGCACACACGCTGGCAGGCAGGCAACAGCAATTAGATTACACTAGCAGACTGATGTTTCACAGTCAAAAAAGTTATTTTTTTAAATATTTACACTACTGTTACAACAAATATGAGTGGTGGCACTAGTTGGCAAGTGGGCCTGGCACACACGCTGGCAGGCAGGCAACTGCAATTAGATTACACTAGCAGACTGATGTTTCACAGTCAAAAAAGTTTTTTTTTAAAATATTTACACTACTGTTATAACAATTATGATTGGTGGCACTAGTTGGCAAGTGGGCCTGGCACACACGCTGGCAGGCAGGCAACTGCAATTAGATTACACTAGCAGACTGATGTTTCACAGTCAAAAAAGTTTTTTTTTTTTAAATATTTCTACACTACTGTTACAACAAATATGAGTGGTGGCACTAGTTGGCAAGTGGGCCTGGCACACACGCTGGCAGGCAGGCAACTGCAATTAGATTACACTAGCAGACTGATGTTTCACAGTCAAAAAAGTTTTTTTTTTTTAAATTTACACTACTGTTACAACAGATATGAGTGATGGCACTGTGGGCAAGTGGGCCTGGCACACACGCTGGCAGGCAGGCAACTGCAATTAGATTACACTACTAGCAGACTGATGTGTCACAGTCAAAATTACACAGGCAAAAAAAAAAAAGATGTTCTAGCCCTAAAAAGGGCTTTTTGAGGTGATGTCCTTACAGCAGAGATCAGATGAGTCCTTCAGGACTGTAGTGGACACTGAATACACTAGCCTAGCTATGAATTTCCCTATAAAATCAGCAGCAGCTTCACTATCCCTCCTCTTACTAAGAATGCAGGATCAGAATGAATCTAAAATGGCTGCTGTCCAGGAGCTGGGAGGGTCTGGGAGGGAGTGTCTGCTGCTGATTGGCTGAAATGTGTCTGCAGACTGTGAGATACAGGGTCAAAATTTACTCAATGATGATGAATAGGAGGCAGATCGAACATCGCATATGTTCGCCCGCCGCGGCGAATGCGATCAAGCTATGTTCGCCGGGAACTATTCGCCGGTGAACTATTCGCGACATCACTACTGATAGTCCCTACATTAAATTAATCTGGCCTTAGGTCTGACAGCTGCTGCATTTTTTTTAAAAACTCCCAGACAATAAAGATATCGTAACTTACTAGAGTGAAGCTGGTATATGTCGAAGGGATATAACAAAACCTCTAACTCACTCTGAGCCAAAGCATTTCCCCCCCCCTGCCCCCAGCTTCAGGTCATTTGTTTGCATCTACATTATAATTATCCATATATGTAGCAATCTCACTTACTACTTCTGCCTCTCATGTAAAAATGGCACAAGTTAAACTTCTTGCACCTATCTTCCACCAGCTGTCCCCACATACTCCGTGCAGAGTCTAACTGGGCTCCAGGACACCATTTGGTCCTTTTGACAGCAACTGGAAGAGATGTTCCTCCTCCAGCAGGACCTAGTCTAGTCAGACAGTTCCAACACATAGCCCCTCACTGGAGCAGAGTAGTTTGGTCAGCATCACGCTGACTTTGGGGTGGCACGCTCTTGCTCTCTCTCCCTTCTCCTCTCTTTTTCTCTCTCTCCCCCTCTCTTTTGCGCTCTCTCTCGCTCCACCTCTCTTTTGCTCTCTCTCTACCCCCTCTCTTTTGCTCTCTCTCTCTCCCCCTCTCTTTTGCTCTCTCTACCCTTTCTTTTGCTCTTTCCTCTCTCTTTTGCTCCCTCTCTCAACTCTCTCTTTTGCTTTCTCTCCCCCTCTCTTTTGCTCTCTCTCCCCCCTCTTTTTTGAGCTCTCTCTCCCTCCCTCTCTATTGCTCTCTCCCCCTTCTCTTTTGCTCTTTCTCCCCCCTCTCTTTTTCTCTCTCTTCCCCTCTCTATTGCTCCCTCCCCCTCTCTTTAACTCTCTCCCCCCCTCTCTCTCCCCCTCTCTCTCCCCCCTCTCTCTCCCCCTTCTCTCTTTCTCCCCATCTCCCCCTCTCTCCCTCCCTCTCTCTCCCCTCTCTCTCTCCCCTTCTCCCAACCCTCTATCCCCCTCTCTTCTTTTGCTCTCTCTCTCCCCCCTCTTTTTTGTTCTCTCTCTCTCTTCCCCTCTCTTTTGCTCTCTCTCCTTCCCCATCTTATTTTTTCTCCCCCCCTCTCTTTTTCTCTCTCTTGCCTCTATTTTGCTCTTTCCCCTCCCTTTTGCTCTTTCCCCTCTACTTTGCTCTCTCTCCCTCCTCTCTTTTGCTCTTTCCCCTCTCTTTTGCTCTCTCTTCCCTTCTCTTTAGCACTTTTCCATCTCTTTTTGTCTCTCCCCCTCTCTTTCTATCTCTCTCCACTCTCTCTCGCACCAACCACTCCCGGCACCGTCATGGCTGACCACGCCCCCACCACACCTGACCACGCCCCCACCCACATCCTACAACACCCAATTTTGCCGCACCATGCCGCAAACAGCAGATCAGGTAAGGGCAGGTGTGTTTGTCCTGTGCTGTCTCTACTGCGCATGACAGCTTCAGACAAACACACTTGGCCTTTTATATTATAGGATATGTCTACCTGTTTAAATACCTGTTAAATTATTGCTAAGTAACTAAGCTAAATCAGTGCTAAACCACCTTAAGGTAAGAGAAGAGGGCAGGCTATCCAAGTCTCTTTCTTTGACTTCACGTGTGCAAACAGGGTTCATGATATTTCAGTGTATTAGTTTATGATTGGTTAAAAAGGAAAAACATAAAAATATGCTTATTTAACAAAGTTTTGCAGTTTTCATAGCAAAATTATTTTCTGATATAAAGTTTCATTACTATGAAGCTTACAATTTTTTATTTAATGACCCTTTAAGTCTGTTAACATCAGCATTTGTCAAGACAATTTCTTAATATATCGCAATGGAAATCTTACAATATGCACCTGGTGTCCACAGGTCAGCTATGGAGCCATGGATTCAGTCTTTGATGATAAGCAGCAGTTTCCATTTTTCTATAGAACGGTTCCTAAGGAACGTAACCAATATGGTGCCATTCTAAAGATCCTACAGCACTTTGACTGGATCTGGGTGGGGATTGTAGCTTCAGATGATGACAGCAGCCTAAAAGGAAGCCAAGAACTGAAGGAACTTCTCCTCAACAGCGGTTACTGTGTAGCTTATTTGAAGCTATTATTTAAATTGGCTTTTCTTTCAATTACAGAAATATATAATCTTTTAGATGAGATATCAATATCTACAGCCAATGTGGTTATACTCTACACATATGCTGAGTATTTTCAAGCATTTGCACCATTGCTGGATGATGTGGAAATGCCCGCAGTAGTTTGGATTGTCACAGGTATGATGACATTGTACCCTAAATTATATAAACGTAAACAAACAATGGTGACACTTAATGGGTCTCTGGTAGTTTCACTCAGAAAGAAAAATATCCCAGGTTTAAGAGATTTTATGTATAGCGCAACTCCGCAGAAGTATCCGAATGATTACAGATTTAAACGTGCATGGTCCATGTATTTTATTTGCGACCCAGTTGATTCCTCTAATGGCTCAGGATTAGGGTTTCAACCATGCACAGGGAATGAAACGCTGAGGAATATTCCTCTCACTGATTACGATGTTCAGAACTTCAGGATAACGTACAGCATTTATACAGCTGTCTATGCATTAGCTCATGCATTACACGCAATGCTCTCTGACATTAAGGATACCGGTCATCAGAAGGCAGAATTCAGACAGTGGCAGGTACAGTATATTGTTAAACTACATAAAGCATAAAAGTAAATCAGGGTTTGTGATATTATTATCAGACCACTGAACACATTTTAGAGTTGCATGGTATTGCTGTATACTAACTGTAAAGTATATGGACAAGACTGAGAAGCTTTATTCAGAATGTAAGTAGGAAAAAAGGATTAGCTTTAACCTACACCGCTATTTTCTGCTTGTGCAGTTGTGTGTGATATCACTGGCAGTGTTCAGACAGGCACAGTATAACACTGAACGTTTATTGTAAACATAATCTGATATCAATCTCACTTCAGAACAACTATAAATAAAATACAAACAAACATATTGTGCTAGATAACAAGTGGTGCATTATTTTTAGTGGGAGTCACTGTAAGCGATTTCCTGACCGTGCTAACACACACCTATAACAAGCAGGGCCGGATTTACATCTCAGGTGCCTGTTTTACAAGGGTTAAAAGGTATATGGTATATGACAAGGTGTTTAACTACATAGAGCTCTATTATATATATATGTGTGTGTATGTGTGTGTCTAAATATACATAAATATATATATATATACAGTCGTATGCAAAAGTTTAGGCACCCCTGACAATTTCCATGATTTTCATTTATAAATAATTTGGTGTTTGAATCAGCAATTTCATTTTGATCTATCAAATAACTGAAGGACACAGTAATATTTTAGTAGTGAAATGAGGTTATTGGATTAACAGAAAATGTGCAATATGCATCAAAACGAGATTAGACAGGTGCATAAATTTGGGAACCCCAACAGAAATATTGCATCAATATTTAGTAGAGCCTCCTTTAGCAGAAATAGCATCCTCTAGATGCTTTCTATAGCCTGTAATGAGTGTCTGGATTCTGGATGAAGGTATTTTGGTCCATTCCTCCTTGCAAAACATCTCCAGATCAGTTAGGTTTGATAGTTGCTGAGCATGGACAGCTCGCTTCAAATCACCCCACAGATTTTCTATGATATTCAGGTTTGGGGACTGGAATGGTCATTCCAGAACATTATACTTGTTCCTCTGCATAAATGCCAGAGTAGATTTTGAGCAGTGTTTTGGGTCGTTGTCTTTTTGAAATATCCAGCTCCGGCGTAACTTTAACTTTGTGACTGATTCCTCAACACTATTCTCAAGTATCTGCTGATTTTGGCCCCTATTTATCAAAGGTGTTGCGGACCTGATCCGGCAGTGCGGATCAGGTCCGCAACACCTCGCTAAATGCAGAGAGCAATACGCTCTCCGCATTTAACATTGCACCAGCAGCTCACAAGAGCTGCTGGTGCAACGCCGCCCCCTGCTGACTCGGCCAAGGGGTGTCAATCAACCCAATCGTACTCGATTGGGTTGATTTCCGGCGATTCATGTCCGCCTGCTCAGAGCAGGCGGACAGGGTTATGGAGCAGCGGTCTTTAGACCGCTGCTTCATAACTTGTGTTTCTGGCGAGTCTGAAGACTTGCCAGAAACAGGGGCCCACAAGCTCAGTTCGGAGCTTGATAAATGGGCCCCATTGAGTGAAATTCATGCGACCCTCAACTTTAACAAGATGCCCAGTACTGGCACTGGCCACACAGCCCCACAGCATGATGGAACATGCACCAAATTTTACTGTGGCTAGCAAGTGTTTGTCTTGGAACGCTGTGTTCTTTTGCCACCATGCATAACTCCCCTTGTTATGACCAAATAACTCAATCTTTGTTTCATGATGCTGGCTTGTCCAAATGTGCGTTTGCATACCTCAAGCGACTCTGTTTCTGGCGTGTGTGCAGAAAAGGCTTCTTCCGCATCACTCTCCCATACGCTGAATTGTTGAACGATGCACAGTGACACCATCTGCAGCAAGATAATGTTGTAGGTCTTTGGAGGTGGTCTGTGGGCTGTTTTTAGCCATTCTCACCATCCTTTGCCTTTGCCTCTCCAATATTTTACTTCTGGCCTTAGCAAGAACTGTGCCTGTGGTCATCCATTTCCTCACTATGTTCCTCACAGTGGACACTGACAGCTTAAATCTCTGCAATAGCTTTTTGTAGCCTTCCCCTAAACCATAATGTTGAACAATCTTTGTTTTTAGGTCATTTGAGAGTTGTTTTGAGGCCCCCATGCTGCCACTCAGGCTTAATGGGCTCATCAAACCAATTGTGTGTTCCGATTAATCAGTGCTAGGTAGTTACAGGTATTCAAATCAACAAAATGACAAGGGTGCCCACATTTATGCACCTATCTAATCTAGTTTTGATGCATATTGCACATTTTCTGTTAATCCAATAAACCTCATCTTACTACTGAAATATTACTGTGTCCTTCAGTTATTTGATAGATCAAGATGAAATTGCTGATCCAAACACCCAATTATTTATAAATGAAAATCATGGAAATTGTCAGGGGTGCCTAAACTTTTGCATACAACTGTATATATATATACATACAACCCTAATTCCAAATAGATGGGACAGTACATACTGTTTTCTGACTTTTTTTCTATTTTCATCCATCTTTTCTAATCTTTAATATAACCCCAATTCCGAAAAAGTTGGGACAGTATGGAAAATGCAAAAAAGCAAACAAAATGTCATTTGAAAATTCAATTCACCTTGTACTATATTGAAAACACATTAACACCGCTGCTCCATAACCCTGTCCGCCTCCTCTGAGCAGGCGGACAGGAATCGCCGCAATTCGACCTGATCGAGTACGATCGGGTTGATTGACACCTCCCTGCTGGTGGTCCATTGGCTGCGAGTCTGCAGGGGGCGGCATTGCACCAGCAGCTCTTGTGAGCTGCTGGTGCAATACTGAATACGGAGAGCGTATTGCTCTCCGCATTCAGCGAGGTCTTGCGGACCTGATCCGCACTGTCGAATCAGGTCCGCAAGACCTTTGATAAATTGGCCTCAATGTTTGATGTTTTACTTTGTGAATTTAAATCTACACCAAAGTTGGGACAGGGGCAATTTAGTACTAATAGCGATGTTACAAGTTGAATTAAGAAGGTGATGTGAAACAGGTGTAATCATATTATATAAGGAGCCTCCAAAAAAGGCTTAAACCTTCAAGAGCAAGGATGGGATGAGGCTCGCCAATCCGCCAACCGATGTGTCTGCAAATAATCCAACACTTTGAGAACAATATTCCCCAAAGAAAAATCGGTAGGATTTTGGGCATTTCACCTTCTGCAGTGCACAATATAATTAGAAGATTCATGGAATCCGGTTAAATCTCAGTGCGTAAAGGGCAAGGCTGAAAACCACTTCTGAATGTGTGTGATCTCTGATCCCTAAGACGTCACTGTCTTAAAAACAGCCATAAGTCTGTAATGGATATATTGACATGGGCTCAGGAATACTTTGGTAAACCTTTGTCAGTCAACATCATTAGCCGCTTGCATCTACAGATGCAAGTTAAGGCTTTACTATGCACGCAGAAGCTATACATCAATACTGTCCAGAAGCGCTGCCATCTTCTATGGGCTCGGTTTCATATGAGATGGACAGTAGCACAGTGGAATCGTGTGTTGTGGTCTGACAAGTCAACATTTCAAATAGTTTTTGGAAAAAAACAGCTGTTAGTTCTCCAAGCCAAAGAGGAAAAAGCATCCAAGCTGTTATCAGCATCAGGTCCAAAAGCTTGCATCTGTCATAGTATAGGGGGGTGTCAGTGAACTTGTATAGCAGTCCCTCACCTAGGAAATCTAAGCCGCTGTTTCGTTGTGCATATATCTTGCAACCTACTTGTGTTATCTGTCAAGGTACTCCTCCTGTATGCTTCCGGTGCATGTAGTAAAAATTATAGTACCCTTTGGCCTCTAGTTATCAAGCCGTCAACCTCAAATACGCTGGAATTCCACAGCGTATTTGTGGTGAGGCTGATTCGCCTAAGTTATCAAGCCCTACACACCGGCAAAATTAGAATTTAGTGACGTAAGCTTCAATCTGCCGGACTCAGTCCGACACAGATCGATTCTTACGTCACTCCAGATGTTCCGAACGCAAGTTCGGCACAATCTGACTACTTTTGGTAGTTATCAAAAAACTAGCAGGTACGCTCGGCACTTTTCCGGCCCAGCGTACCTGGTTTTCAATCCGCCTCCCTGGAGGTGGCGGATCCCATAGGAATCAATGGGAGTCTGACCATAGCGAAAGTTCATGTTCGCTGCTGCCCGACATCCCATTGATTCCTCTGGGAAGTGTGTACACCTAACACCCTAACATGTACCCCGAGTCAAAACACCCCTAATCTGCCCCCCCTACACCGCCTCAACTAAATAAATGTATTACCCCCTAAACCGCAGCTCCCGGACCCCGCCGCAACTATAATAAATGTATTAACCCCTAAACCGCCGCTCCCGGGCTCCGCCGACACTATAATAAATATATTAACCCCTAAACCACCGCTCCCGGACCCCGCCGCCACCTACATAATACCTATTAACCCCTATCCTGCCCCCCCCTATACCGCCGCCACCTATATTACATTTATTAACCCCTATCCTGCGGATCCCGGACCCCGCCGCAACTAAATAAATTGTTTAACCCCTAAACCGCCGCTCCCGGACCTCGCCGCCACCTATATTAAACTTATTAACCCCTAATCTGCCCCCCCTACACCGTCGCAAACTATAATAAATGTATCAACCCCTATCCTGCCCCCCCTACACCGCCACAACCTATAATAAAATTATTAACCCCTAAACCTAAGTCTAACACTAACCCTAAAACCCCCCTATCTTAAATATTAATTAAATAAATCTAAATAAATATAACTCTTATTAAATTAAATATTCCTATTTAAAACTAAATACTTACCTATAAAATAAACCCTAATATAGCTACAATATTACTAATAATTATATTGTAGCTATATTAGTTTTTTTTTTTATTTTACAGGCAAATTTAAATTTATTTTAACTAGGTACAATAGCTATTAAATAGTTATTAACTATTTAATAGCTACCTAGATAAAATAAAGACAAATTTACCTGTAAAATAAAAACTAACCTAAGTTTCAATTACACCTAACACTACACTATCAATAAATAAATTATTCCTATTTAAAAATAAATACTTACCTGTAAAATAAACCCTAAGATAGCTACAATGTAATTAATAATTACATTGTAGCTATCTTAGGATTTATATTTATTTTACAGGCAACTTTGTATTTATTTTAACTAGGTAGAATAGTTATTAAATAGTTATTAACTAGTTAATAACTACCTAGCTAAAATAATTACAAAATTACCTGCAAAATAAATCCTAACCTAATTTACAATTAAACCTAACACTACACTATCATTAAATTAATTTAATTAATTAACTACAAGTAGCTACAATTAAATACAATTAAATAAACTAACTAAAATAAAAAAAAAAAAAAAAATAAGTTACAAAAAATAAAAAAATATAACAAGATTTTTAATCTACTTACACCTAATTAGTGATGTCGCAAACAGTTCGCCGGAGAACAGTTCCCGGCGATCTTAGCTTGTTTGCGTTCGCCGCGGTGAGCGAACATATGCAATGTTCGATCCGCCCCCTATTCGTCATCATTGAGTAAACTTTGACCCTTTATCTCACAGTCTGCAGACACATTTCAGCCAATCAGCAGCAGACACTCCCTCCCAGACCCTCCCAGCTCCTGGGCAGCAGCTATTTTAGATTCATTATGATCTTGCATTCTTAGTGAGAGGAGTGATAGTGCTGCTGCTGGTGATTTTATAGGGAAATTGATAGCTAAGCTAGTGTATTCAGTTTCCACTACAGTCCTGAAGGACTCATCTGATCTCTGCTGTAAGGACAGCACCCCAAAAAGCCCTTTTTAGGGCTAGAACTTGTCGTTTTTTGTTTTTTGTTTTTTTTGTAATCTAATTGCATTTGCCTGCCTGTCAGCCTGTGTGTGAGGCTCACAGCATATAGTGTGCCTACTTGCTCACTGCCACCACTCATATCTGGTGTAACATTAGTGTAAATTTTTTTAAAAAAACTTTTACATCAGTTTGCTAGTGTAATCTAATTTCAGTTGCCAGCAGGTGTGTGTGTCAGGCTCACAGCATATACTGTGATTAATTGCTCTGTGCCACCACTCATATCTGGTGTAACATTAGTGTAATTTTTTAAAAAAAAACTTTTACATCAGTCTGCTAGTGTAATCTAATTTCAGTTGCCAGGCCAGCTTGCCACTGCCAGCCTCAGTGCCACCACTCATATCTGGTGTAACATTAGTGTAAATTTTTTAAAAAAAAACTTTTACATCAGTCTGCTAGTGTTATTTAATTTTAGTTGCCAGGCCAGCCTGCCACTAGTGCCAGCCTGTGTGTCAGGCTCACAGCATATACTGTGCCTACTTCCATCCTCAGTGCCACCACTCATATCTGTTGTAACATTAGTGTAAATGTTTTTAAAAAAAACTTTTACATCAGTCTGCTAGTGTTATTTAATTTTAGTTGCCAGGCCAGCCTGCCACTAGTGCCAGCCTGTGTGTCAGGCTCACAGCATATACTGTGCCTACTTCCACCCTCAGTGCCACCACTCATATCTGTTGTAACATTAGTTTACATTTAAAAAAAAAAAAAAATTACATCAGTCTGCTAGTGTTATTTAATTTTAGTTGCCAGGCCAGCCTGCCACTAGTGCCGCCAGCCTGTGTGTCAGCCTCACAGCATATACTGTGCCTACTTCCATCCTCAGTGCCACCACTCATATCTGTTGTGACATTAGTGTAAATTTTTTAAAAAAAACTTTTACATCAGTCTGCTAGTGTTATTTAATTTTAGTTGCCAGGCCAGCCTGCCACTAGTGCCAGCCTGTGTGTCAGGCTCCCAGCATATACTGTGCCTACTTCCATCCTCAGTGCTACCACTCATATCTGTTGTAACATTAGTGTAAAATTTTAAATAAAAAAACTTTTACATCAGTCTGCTAGTGTAATTTAATTTTAGTTGCCAGGCCAGCCTACCACTAGTGCCAGCCTGTGTGTCAGGCTCACAGCATATACTGTGCCTACTTCCATCTTCAGTGCCACCACTCATATCTGTTGTAACATTAGTGTAACTTTAAAAAAAAAAAAAACTTTTACATCAGTCTGCTAGTGTTATTTAATTTTAGTTGCCAGGCCAGCCTGCCACTAGTGCCGCCAGCTTGTGTGTCAGCCTCACAGCATATACTGTGCCTACTTCCATCCTCAGTGCCACCACTCATATCTGTTGTGACATTAGTGTAAATTTTTTAAAAAAAACTTTTACATCAGTCTGCTAGTGTTATTTAATTTTAGTTGCCAGGCCAGCCTGCCACTAGTGCCAGCCTGTGTGTCAGGCTCCCAGCATATACTGTGCCTACTTCCATCCTCAGTGCTACCACTCATATCTGTTGTAACATTAGTGTAAAATTTTAAATAAAAAAACTTTTACATCAGTCTGCTAGTGTAATTTAATTTTAGTTGCCAGGCCAGCCTACCACTAGTGCCAGCCTGTGTGTCAGGCTCACAGCATATACTGTGCCTACTTCCATCTTCAGTGCCACCACTCATATCTGTTGTAACATTAGTGTAACTTTAAAAAAAAAAAAAACTTTTACATCAGTCTGCTAGTGTTATTTAATTTTAGTTGCCAGGCCAGCCTGCCACTAGTGCCAGCATGTGTGTCAGGCTCACAGCATATACTGTGCCTACTTCCATCCTCAGTGCCCCCACTCCTATCTGTTGTAACATTAGTGTACATTTAAAAAAATAATAATTTTACATCAGTCTGCAAGTGTTATTTAATTTTAGTTGCCAGGCCAGCCTGCCACTAGTGCCAGCCTGTGTGTCAGGCTCCCAGCATATACTGTGCCTACTTCCATCCTCAGTGCCACCACTCATATCTTTTCTAACATTAGTGTAAATTTATAAAAAAAAAAACTTTTACATCAGTCTGCTAGTGTTATTTAATTTTAGTTGCCAGGCCAGTGTGCCACTAGTGCCGCCAGCCTGTGTGTCAGCCTCACAGCATATACTGTGCCTACTTCCATCCTCAGTGCCACCAGTCATATATGTTGTAACATTAGTGTAACTTTTTTTTAAAAAAACTTTTACATCAGTCTGCTAGTGTTATTTAATTTTTGTTGCCAGGCCAGCCTGCCACTAGTACAACCGAAAGGAAAATTGATATAAAGGATACCAAAATTCCAAAAGTATGCACTTGTAGCACTCTGGGCCCAGAACTCAAGGGCATATGTTCCCAACAGGGTTTTAAAATATAACTTTTATTGTTAAAATTAAAAAACCAAATTGTTGGTTAAAAATACATACACAATTAAAATACACACCAGTACCATATTCTAGTGGTATTACGTTTATTAGATCACAAAATATTGAGATTAGGCCTGTATGTGTTCACAATTATAAGTGATCTAAATTGTAACAAATAACGTCCGCTAAATACTGTTGCAATATGAATTGAAACAAACAGTTATTGTGAAGTGTAAATTGGGTAAGTTTTAATCAAAATTGTCCAGAATGCCTGCCAGGTATCTAAGTATCTCATTAAGGTCAGAATATCTGGAAGTTGCTGAATGAATGTTGCCCCACCTATCTTATAGTCATTCAAGTTCCTAAACTTGAATCTGGTATCCAATCAGTATTGGTAAAGAACCTGAGATATATCAAGAATAGTACTACTTAACACGCCATTCATATCTGGTGGCACAATAGATTGCACGGGCAGTGCCCCAAATTTGAAGCAGGAGGACCGACCGAGCATCTTTTTCCATCTCCCGGTTCCAAAAATCCATGCCATATACACGTCCCCTGTCGCCGCAACTGCCTTTGGGAACCTTACCATGGGTCTCAGACCGCACGTCCTGTAATTCTCTGTCTGTGAAATTATATATCTATCAAATCTATCTATTTATCCATCAAATCTATCTAACTATCATTCGTATCTATCAAATGTATATTGCATCTATTGATCTATGTAATTCGTATCTATCAAATGTATATTGCATCTATTGATCTATGTAATTCGTATCTATCAAATGTATATTGCATCTATTGATCTATGTAATTCGTATCTATCAAATGTATATTGCATCTATTGATCTATGTAATTTGTATCTATCATATGTATATTGCATCTATTGATCTATGTATCTATCTATCAAATCTATCTATCAAGACCTCCGGCGCAGAACATCCTCCTTGACCGACGACTAGACGACGAATGAAGGTTCCTTTAAGTGACGTCATCCAAGATGGCATCCCTCGAATTCCGATTGGCTGATAGGATTCTATCAGCCAATCGGAATTAAGGTAGGAAAAATCTGATTGGCTGATTGAATCAGCCAATCAGATTTAAGTTCAATCGGATTGGCTGATCCAATCAGCCAATCAGATTGAGCTTGCATTCTATTGGCTGTTCCGATCAGCTTTCTGATAGGTTGTATTGAATCCATAATTTTCAAAGAAAGGGGAGTACTTGGAAGAAGAATGAGTAGAATTGTTATATGCGAACTCTGCCAAAGACAGAAAGGTCATCCAGTTATCTTGTTATAAGTTAGTATAGCATCGAATATACTGTTTCAGCCACTGGTTTACTCTTTCTGTCTGTCCGTTGGTTTGCGAATGGTATGAAGTGCTGAGCCGTTGTTGTATCTGTAAGGTTTTACAAAGTTATCTCCAAAATTTTGAAGTAAACTGTGTATCTTGGTCTGAACTTATGCCTGTCTCTCTCTCTTTCTGTCTGTCTGTCTGTCTCTCTCTCTGCCTGTCTCTCTCTCTCTTTCTGTCTTCTCTTTCTGTTTAACTTTGCAAAGTGTTTGCATTTAGGGAAGAAAAATCCAAATGTTTATTACAGACTCAATGACACTTTACTGACTGTTACAAATAAAGAATGGGACTTGCAAATTATTATATCAGCTGATTTAGAATTTTGTAAATAATGTAGTACTGCAACGGGTAATGCCAGCAGAATGCTTGGATGTATTGCTAGAGGTATTTGCAGCAGAAATAGTAAGGTTCTTATGCCACTCTATAGATCATTAGTGATGTTGCAAACCTAAAAATTTTGGTTAGCGAACGGCGGACTCGAACTTCCGCAACTGTTCGCGAACGGGCGAACCGGGTGAACCGCCATTGACTTCAATAGGCAGGCGAACTTTAAAACCAACAGGGACTCTTTCTGGCCACAATAGTGATGGAAAAGTTGTTTCAAGGGGACTAACACCTGGACTGTGGCATGCCGGAGGGGGATCCATGGCAAAACTCCCATGGAAAATTACATAGTTGATGCAGAGTCTGGTTTTAATCCATAAAGGGCATAAATCACCTAACATTCCTAAATTGTTTGGAATAAGGTGCTTTAAAACATCAGGTATGATGTTGTATCGATCATGTAGTGTAAGGGTTCACAGTGAAAGACCAAACTCCCCGTTTAAAGGTACATTCTACACCAGAATTGTTATTGTTTTAAAAAATAGATCATCCCTTTATTACCCATTTCCCAGTTTTGCATAACTAACACATTTATAATAATATACTTTTAACCTCTGTGATTATCTTGTATCTAAGCCTCTGCAAACTGCCCCTTTTTTCAGTTCTTTTGACAGACTTGCAGTCTAGCCAATCAGTGCCTGCTCCCAGATAACTTCTCGTGCACGAGCACAGTGTTATCTATATGAAATACGTGAACTTACACCCTCTAGTGGTGAAAAAATGTTAAAATGCAATCTGAAAGAGGTGGGCTTCAAGGTCTAAGAAATTAGCATATGAACCTCCTAGGTTAAGCTTTCAACTAAGAATACCAAACGAACAAAGCAAAATTAGTGATAACAATAAATTGGAAAATTGTTTAAAATTACATGCTCTATCTGAATCCTGAAAGTTTATTTTGGCCTAGACTGTCCCTTTAACGCACCACAAACAACCGCAAACAGTCTGTTTGCACAACCGCAAACTCCCCATTTGCACAAGGTTGGATACCAAGTATCCCGTTCCTTGTCCTCACTGATGTCATTGAAGGTCTCTTCCTCCACCCAGCCACGTACAACACCAAGGGTCCCCGAAAGGTGACAACAAGCCCCCTGGGACACCTGCTGTGTTTGGTCTTCCACCTCCTCAAAGCCACCTTCCTCCTCTGACTCCTCTTCTTCAGACTCCTCTCTCTGCATTGCCTCTCTCTGCGTTATTATAAGGTGTGTTAAGTAGTACTATTCCTATCAGTTTAATCCCTGTGGTGTCCCCTATCAGGGGACGTGTATATGGCATGGATTTTAGGAACCGGAAGATGGAAAAAGATGCTTGGTCGGTCCTCCTACTTCAAATTTGGGGCACTACTGTGCCACCAGATAGGAGTGGTGTGTTAAGTATTACTATTCTTATCAGTTTAATCCCTGTTAAGTGCCTTTTTTTTGTTTGGTTTTTGAAGCCACAGTGCAGCACCAGAGGCCAGAAACATTTGGCATGTATACATGCCTGAAAAATTAGGTATTGTTGCACCCGCTGCTGTAGCAGCGGCCAGAAAAATTGATGTTTGTTTCACAGGCAGAAAGTGCCCTAAAACATTGCGGCTTGAACCCTAGTTGGTGGCGGATAAGTCACGCAAGTCATCCGGCATTCGAAGATAAAATACAGCAGCGTGTGGACCATTTTTAGCCCAAGGCAGCTCATCTCATCAGGCCTTTTTTACTCAAATGTATCGCCCAATGTCAGTCCCTTCGGGATCCATCCCCCATTCATCTTAATAAAGGTGAGGTAATCTAGACTTTTTTGACCTAGGCAACTTCTCTTCTCAGTGACAATACCTCCTGCTGCACTGAAGGTCCTTTCTGACAGGACACTTGAAGCAGGGCAGGCCAGAAGTTCGATTGCAAATTGGGATAGCTCAGGCCACAGGTCAAGCCTGCACACCCAGTAGTCAAGGGGTTCATCGCTCCTCAGAGTGTCGATATCTGCAGTTAAGGCGAGGTAGTCTGCTACCTGTCGGTCGAGTCCTTCTCTGAGGGTGAACCCCGAAGGGCTGTGGCAATGCATAGGAGTTAAAAAGCTCCGCATGTCCTCCATCAACAACACATCTGTGAAGCGTCCTGTCCTTGCCGACTTGTTCGTGGGAGTCGGAGGATTACTTTCACCTCTTCCCCTGTTAGATTCCCGTTGTGCTGTGACATCACCCTTATATGCTGTGTAAAGCATACTTTTTAATTTATTTTGGAACTGCTGCATCCTTTCTGACTTGTGGTAATTTGGTAACATTTCAGGCACTTTATGCTTATACCGGGGGTCTAGTAGCGTGGACACCCAGTACAGGTCGTTCCCTTCAGCTTTTTTATACAAGGGTCACTCAACAGGCACGACAGCATGAAAGACCCCATTTGCACAAGGTTGGATGCCGAGCTACTCATGTCCCGTTCCTCGTCCTCAGTGATCTCACTGAAGGTATCTTCTTCCCCCCAGCCACGTACAACACCACGGGTACCAGATAGGTGACAACGAGCACACTGGGATGCCTGTTGTGGTTGGTCTTCCTCCTCCTCCTCAAAGCCACATTCCTCCTCTGACTCCTCTTCCTCACAATCCTCTTCCAGCGTTGCCACTGGTCCAGCAAGCGATGCTGATAAGGCTGTTTCTGGTGGTGATGGGGACCACAACTCTTTTTCTTCCTCTTGACGCTCATCTACGGCCTGATCCAGCACTCTTTGCAGGGCACGCTCCAGGAAGAAAACAAATGGTATGATGTCACTGATGATGCCTTCGGTGCGACTGACTAGGTTTGTCACCTCCTCAAAAGGACGCATGAGCCTACAGGCATTGCGCATGAGCGCCCAGTAACGTGGCAAAAAAATTCCCAGCTCCGCAGATGCTGTCCTAGCACCCCGTTCATACAAATACTCGTTAACGGCTTTTTCTTGTTGGAGCAGGCGGTTGAACATTAGGAGTGTTGAATTCCAACGTGTCGGGCTGTCTCAAATCAAGCGCCTCACTGGCATGTTGTTTCGCCGCTGGATATCGGAAAAGTGCGCCATGGCCGTGTAGGAATGCCTCAAATGGCCACACACCTTCCTGGCCTGCTTCAGGACGTCCTGTAAGCCTGGGTACTTATGCACAAAGCGTTGTACGATCAGATTACACACATGTGCCATGCACTGCACATGTGTCAACTTGCCCAATTTCAATGCTGCCACCAGATTACTTCCGTTGTCAGAAACCACTTTGCTGATCTCCAGTTGGTGCAGAGTCAGCCACTGATCCACCTGTGCGTTCAGGGCGGACAGGAGTGCTGGTCCGGTGTGACTCTCTGATTTCAGGCAAGTCAACCCCAAGACGGCGTGACACTGCCGTATCCAGGATGTGGAATAGTACCTGCAGAGCTGGGGGGTGCCGTTGATGTGGAGCAAGACATAGCAGCAGAAGAGGACTCAGCTGAGGAGGTTATGGAAGAGGATGGAGTAGGAGGAGTAGAGGAGGTGGCAGCAGGCCTGCCTGCAAGTCATGGCGGTGTCACCAACTCATCCTCCGCAGTGCCATGCATTCCATGCTTGGCAGCCGTCAGCAGGTTTACCCAATGCGCAGTGTAGGTGATATACCTGCCATGACCATGCTTTGCAGACCAGCTATCAGTGGTCATATGGACCCTTGCCCCAACGCTGTGTGCCAGACATGCCATTACTTGCTTTCGCACAATCGAGTACAGGTTGGGGATTGCCTTTTGTGCAAAGAAATTTCATCCGGGTACCTTCCACTGCGGTGTCCCAATAGCTACAAATTTTTTGAACGCCTCAGACTCCACCAGCTTGTATGGTAAAAGCTGGCGGGCTAAGAGTTCAGACAAGCCAGCTGTCAGACGCCGGGCAAGGGGGTGACTTTGGGACATTGGCTTCTTACTCTCAAACATTTCCTTGACAGACACCTGACTGTGGGCAGATGAGCAGGAACTGCTACGGAAGAGAGACGGAGTGGTGGATGGTTGAGAGGGGGCAAGGAGGACAGCAGTGGTTGATGTGGCTGAAGATGCTGGACCAGGAGGAGGATGGCGGCTTTGAGTTTGTGTGCTGCTTGTACTCATGTGTTCATCCCATCGGCATTTGTGATGTGAGATCATGTGCCTTCGCAAAGCAGTTGTACCTAGGTGGGTGTTGGACTTCCCACGACTCAGTTTCTTTTGGCACAGGTTGCAAATGGCATCGCTGTTGTCAGAGGCAGACACACAAAAAAATGCCACACTGCTGAGCTCTGCGATGACGGCATTCTGGTGGTGGCAACAGCATGCGTTGATTGGCGTGCTGTCTGGCTGACCCCGGGTGCCGATGCATGCTGTCTGACTGTGCCACTAGCTCCTTGTGACGATCTCCCCCTGCTTCCAACTCGTCTCCTCCTCCTCCTCTCTGTCTCCCCATCTGTACTTTCCCCCTCTTCTTCTTCTCTTCTAGCGGGCACCCACGTGACATCCACGGACACATCATCATCAACCGCTTCACTTGTATCTGACAAATCAACAAAGGAAGCAGCAGCGGGTACAACATCATCATCATCACACCGTACGACCATGTCTGTAATGCTGCCTGACTGAGACATATCACTGTTATCTACATCCTCTGTCAATGATGGTTGTGCATCACTCATTTCTTCAAACTGATGTGTCAATAACTGCTCTGACAGATCAAGTGAAGTGGCTGTGGTGCTAGTGTTGGTGGTGGCGGCAGGCGGGCGAGTGGTCACTTGAGAGGTTCCTGAAGCTAAGCTGGAGGAGATTGGGTGTCCTTTGTTAGCCAGTCAACTAGGTCCTCCTCAGAACTTTTCGCATTCATGGTACGTGGCCTCTGAACACTGGACATTTTTGTAGGGTCAAAGGGAATCACAGCACCACGACGGCACCTGCGGGGTGGCCTGCCTCTGCCTGTCATTTTTTTTTAAATATACACTTACACTACTATTAAACAAGATATGAGTGGTGGCACTGGGCAAGTGGGCACAGTATACGCTGTGATCCTGACACAAAAAAGCAGACTGATGTTTCACAGTCCAAAATTATTATTTTTTTAATGTACACTTACACTACTATTAAACAAGATATGAGTGGTGGCACTGGGCAAGTGGGCACAGTATACGCTGTGAGCCTGGCACACACGCTGGCAAGCAGGCAACTGCAATTAGATTACACAAGCAGACTGATGTTTCACAGTCAAAAAAGTTTTTTTTTACAAAATTTACACTACTGTTACAACAGATATGAGTGGTGGCACTAGTTGACAAGTCGGCCTGGCACAATCGCTGGCAGGCAGGCAACTGCAATTAGATTACACTAGCAGACTGATGTTTCACAGTCAAAAAAGTTTTTTTTTTTTAAATTTACACTACTGTTACAACAGATATGAGTGGTGGCACTAGTTGGCAAGTGGGCCTGGCACACACGCTGGCAGGCAGGCAACTGCAATTAGATTACACTAGCAGACTGATGTTTCACAGTCAAAAAAGTTTTTGTTTTTTTAAATGTACACTACTGTTACAACAGATATGAGTGGTGGCACTAGTTGGCAAGTGGGCCTGGCACACACGCTGGCAGGCAACTGCAATTAGATTACACTAGCAGACTGATGTTTCACAGTCAAAAAAGTTTTTTTTAAAAAATGTACACTACTGTTACAACAGATATGAGTGGTGGCACTAGTTGGCAAGTGGGCCTGGCACACACGCTGGCAGGCAGGCAACTGCAATTAGATTACACTAGCAGACTGATGTTTCACAGTCAAAAAAGTTATTTTTTTAAACATTTACACTACTTTTACAACAGATATGAGTGGTGGCACTAGTTGGCAAGTGGGCCTGGCACACACGCTGGCAGGCAGGCAACTGCAATTAGATTACACTAGCAGAATGATGTTTCACAGTCAAAAAAGTTTTTTTTTTTAAAAATTTACACTACTGTTACAACAGATATGAGTGGTGGCACTAGTTGGCAAGTGGGCCTGGCACACACGCTGGCAGGCAGGCAACTGCAATTAGATTACACTAGCAGACTGATGTTTCACAGTCAAAAAAGTTTTTTTAAAAAATGTTTACACTACTGTTACAACAGATATGAGTGGTGGCACTAGTTGGCAAGTGGGCCTGGCACACACGCTGGCAGGCAGGCAACTGCAATTAGATTACACTAGCAGACTGATGTTTCACAGTCAAAAAAGTTTTTTTTTTAAAAATTTACACTACTGTTACAACAGATATGAGTGGTGGCACTAGTTGGCAAGTGGGCCTGGCACACACGCTGGCAGGCAGGCAGGCAACTGCAATTAGATTACACTAGCAGACTGATGTTTCACAGTCAAAAAAGTTTTAAAAAAAAAAATTTACACTACTGTTACAACAGATATGAGTGGTGGCACTAGTTGGCAAGTGGGCCTGGCACACACGCTGGCAGGCAGGCAACTGCAATTAGATTACACTAGCAGACTGATGTTTCACAGTCAAAAATGTTTTTTAAAAAAAAAATTACACTACTGTTACAACAGATATGAGTGGTGGCACTATTTGGCAAGTGGGCCTGGCACACATGCTGGCAGGCAGGCAACTGCAATTAGATTACACTAGCAGACTGATGTTTCACAGTCAAAAAAGTTTTGTTTTTTTAAATTTACACTACTGTTACAACAGATATGAGTGGTGGCACTAGTTGGCAAGTGGGCCTGGCACACACGCTGGCATGCAGGCAGGCAACTGCAATTAGATTACACTAGCAGACTGATGTTTCACAGTCAAAAAAGTTTTTTTTAAAAAATTTACACTACTGTTACAACAGATATGAGTGGTGGCACTAGTTGGCAAGTGGGCCTGGCACACATGCTGGCAGGCAGGCAACTGCAATTAGATTACACTAGCAGACTGATGTTTCACAGTCAAAAAAGTTATTTTTTTTTAAATTTACACTACTGTTACAACAGACATGAGTGGTGGCACTAGTTGGCAAATGGGCCTGGCACACACGCTGGCAGGCAGGCAACTGCAATTAGATTACACTAGCAGACTGATGTTTCACAGTCAAAAAAGTTTTTTTAAAAAAAATTTACACTACTGTTACAACAGATATGAGTGGTGGCACTAGTTGGCAAGTGGGCCTGGCACACACGCTGGCAGGCAGGCAACTGCAATTAGATTACACTAGCAGACTGATGTTTCACAATCAAAAAAGTTTTTTTTAAAATTTTTTACACTACTGTTACAACAGATATGAGTGGTGGCACTAGTTGGCAAGTGGGCCTGGCACACACGCTGGCAGGCAGGCAACTGCAATTAGATTACACTAGCAGACTGATGTTTCACAGTCAAAAAAGTTTTTTTTTTTTAAATTTACACTACTGTTACAACAGATATGAGTGGTGGCACTAGTTGGCAAGTGGGCCTGGCACACACGCTGGCAGGCAGGCAACTGCAATTAGATTACACTAGCAGACTGATGTTTCACAGTCAAAAAAGTTTTTTTAAAAAAAAATTACACTACTGTTACAACAGATATGAGTGGTGGCACTAGTTGGCAAGTGGGCCTGGCACACACGCTGGCAGGCAGGCAACTGCAATTAGATTAAACTAGCAGACTGATGTTTCACAGTCAAAAAATATTTTTTTTTTTAAATTTACACTACTGTTACAACAGATATGAGTGGTGGCACTAGTTGGCAAGTGGGCCTGGCACACACGCTGGCAGGCAGGCAACTGCAATTAGATTACACTAGCAGACTGATGTTTCACAGTCAAAAAAGTTTTTTTTAAAAAAATTTACACTACTGTTACAACAGATATGAGTGGTGGCACTAGTTGGCAAGTGGGCCTGGCACACACGCTGGCAGGCAGGCAACTGCAATTAGATTACTCTAGCAGACTGATTTTTCACAGTCAAAAAAGGTTTTTTTAAAAAAAATTTACACTACTGTTACAATAGATATGAGTGGTGGCACTAGTTGGCAAGTGGGTCTGGCACACACGCTGGCAGGCAGGCAACTGCAATTAGATTACACTAGCAGACTGATGTTTCACAGTCAAAAAAGTTTTTTTAAAAAAAATTTACACTACTGTTACAACAGATATGAGTGGTGGCACTAGTTGGCAAGTGGGCCTGGCACACACGCTGGCAGGCAGGCAACTGCAATTAGATTACACTAGCAGACTGATGTTTCACAGTCAAAAAAGTTTTTTTTTTTAAATTTACACTACTGTTACAACAGATATGAGTGGTGGCACTAGTTGGCAAGTGGGCCTGGCACACACGCTGGCAGGCAGGCAACTGCTATTAGATTACACTAGCAGACTGATGTTTCACAGTCAAAAAAGTTTGTTTTTTTAAAATTTACACTACTGTTACAACAGATATGAGTGGTGGCACTGCAGGCAGGCAACTGCAATTAGATTACACTAGCAGACTAATGTTTCACAGTAAAAAAAGTTTTTTTTTTTAAATTTACACTACTGTTACAACAGATATGAGTGGTGGCACTAGTTGGCAAGTGGGCCTGGCACACACGCTGGCAGGCAGGCAACTGCAATTAGATTACACTAGCAGACTGATTTTTCACAGTCAAAAAAGTTTTTTTAAAATTTTTTTTACACTACTGTTACAATAGATATGAGTGGTGGCACTAGTTGACAAGTGGGCCTGGCACACACGCTGGCAGGCAGGCAACTGCAATTAGATTACACTAGCAGACTGATGTT
This sequence comes from Bombina bombina, assembly GCF_027579735.1. NCBI lineage: Eukaryota > Metazoa > Chordata > Amphibia > Anura > Bombinatoridae > Bombina > Bombina bombina. The sequence continues at coordinate 2,029,962 of NC_069502.1, read as the reverse complement.
TCACAGTCAAAAAAGTTTTTTTAAAAAAAATTTACACTACTGTTACAACAGATATGAGTGGTGGCACTAGTTGGCAAGTGGGCCTGGCACACACGCTGGCAGGCAGGCAGGCAACTGCAATTAGATTACACTAGCAGACGGATGTTTCACAGTAAAAAAAGTTTTTTTTTTTAAATTTACACTACTGTTACAACAGATATGAGTGGTGGCACTAGTTGGCAAGTGGGCCTGGCACACACGCTGGCAGGCAGGCAACTGCTATTAGATTACACTAGCAGACTGATGTTTCACAGTCAAAAAAGTTTGTTTTTTTAAAATTTACACTACTGTTACAACAGATATGAGTGGTGGCACTGCAGGCAGGCAACTGCAATTAGATTACACTAGCAGACTGATGTTTCACAGTCAAAATTACACAGGCAAAAAAAAAAGACATGTTCTAGCCCTAAAAAAGGGCTTTTTGGGGTGCTGTCCTTACAGCAGAGATCAGATGAGTCCTTCAGGACTGTAGTGGACACTGAATACACTAGCCTAGCTATCAATTTCCCTATAAAATCAGCAGCAGCTGATTGTCTGCTGCTGATTGGCTGAAATGTGTCTGCAGACTGTGAGATACAGGGGCCTAGTTATCAAGCCGTCAACCTCAAATACGCTGCGTATTCCGCAGCGTATTTGTGGCGAGGCTGATTCGCCTTAGTTATCAAAGGCTCGAGACCGGCAAAAGTAGAATTTTGTGACGTAAACTTCGATCCGCCGGACTCAGTCCGACACAGATCGATTCTTACGTCACTCCAGATGTTCCACACACAAGTGCGGCACAATCTCACTACTTTTGCTAGTTATCAAAAAACTAGCAGGTACGCTCGGCACTTTTACGGCCCAGCGTACCTGGTTTTCAAAGCGCCAGCCTGGAGGCGGCGGATCCCATAGGAATCAATGGGAGTCTGACCATAGCGAAAGTACAAGTTCGCTGCTGCCAGACATCCCATTCATTCCTATGGGAGCTGTCTACACCTAACACCCTAACATGTACCCCGAGTCTAAACACCGCTAATCTGACCCCCCCTACACCGCCACAACTACATAAAGTTATTACCCCCTAAACCGCCGCTCCCGGAGCCCACCGCAACTATAATAAATGTATTAACCCCTAAACCGCCGCTCCCTGAACCCGCCGCAACCTATATTAAATGTATTAACCCCTATCCTGCCCCCCTACACCGTCGCCACCTATAATAAATTTATTAACCCCTATCCTGCCCCCCACTACGCCGCCGCCACTGTAATAAAATGATTAACCCCTAAACCTAAGTCTAACCCTAACCCTAACGCCCCCCTAACTTAAATATTAATTAAATAAATCTAAATAAATTAACTCTTATTAACTAAATGAATCCTATTTAAAACTAAATACTTACCTTTAAAATAAACCCTAATATAGCTACAATATAAATAATAATTATATTCTAGCTATCTTAGGATTTATATTTATTTTACAGGTAACTTTGTATTTATTTTAGCTAGTTAGAATAGTTATTAAATAGTTATTAACTATTTAATAACTACCTAGCTAAAAGAAATACAAAATTACCTGTAAAATAAATCCTAACCTAAAAAACCTAATACTACACTATCATTAAATTAACTAAATAAACTACCTACAAATAACTACAATTAAATACAATTACATAAACTAACTAAAGTACAAGAAATAAAAAAAGCTAAGTTACAAAAAATAAAAAATTAAGTTACAAACATGTTAAAAATATTACAACAATTTTAAGCTACTTACACCTAATCTAAGCCCCCTAATAAAATAACAAACCCCCCCAAAATAAAAAAAATCCCTACCCTATTCTAAATTAAATAAATTTCAAAGCTCTTTTACCTTACCAGCCCTTAAAAGGGCCATTTGTGGGGGCATGCCCCAAAAAGTTCAGCTCTTTTGCCTGTAAAAGAAAAATACAACCCCCCCCCCAACATTAAAACCCACCACCCACATACCCCTAATCTAACCCAAACCCCCCTTACAAAAACCTAACACTAATCCCCTGAAGATCATCCTACCTTGAGTCGTCTTCACTCAGCCGAGCCACCGATGGAACTGAAGAGGACATCCGGAGCGGAAGAAGTTAATCCTCCAAGCGGCGCTGAAGAAATCTTCCATCCGATGAAGTCATCATCCAGGCGGCGCTGAAGAAGTCTTCGATCCAGGCCGATGTAATCTTCAAAGAGGCGCTGAAGAGGTCTTCTATCCGGGCGAAGTCATCTTCCAAGCCGGGTCTTGAATCTTCCTTCCGCCGACGCGGAACCACCTTCTATCAGCCAATCGGAATTAAGGTAGGAAAATCTGATTGGCTGATGGAATCAGCCAATCAGATTCAAGTTCAATCCGATTGGCTGATCCAATCAGCCAATCAGATTGAGCTTGCATTCTATTGGCTGATCGGAACAGCCAATAGAATGCGAGCTCAATCTGATTGGCTGATTCCATCAGCCAATCAGATTTTTCCTACCTTAATTCCGATTGGCTGATAGAATCCTATCAGCCAATCGGAATTGAGGGGACGCCATCTTGGATGACGTCCCTTAAAGGAGCCGTCATTCGTCGTAGTCCGTCGGTGAAGAAGGTGGTTCCGCGTCGGCGGAAGGAAGATTCAAGACCCGGCTTGGAAGATGACTTTGCCCGGATAGAAGACCTCTTCAGCGCCTCTTTGAAGATGACATCGGCCGGATCGAAGACTTCTTCAGCGCCGCCTGGATGATGACTTCATCGGATGGAAGATTTCTTCAGCGCCGCTTGGAGGATTAACTTCTTCCGCTCCGGATGTCCTCTTCAGTTCCATCGGTGGCTCGGCTGAGTGAAGACGACTCAAGGTAGGATGACCCTAAACCGCCGCTCCCTGAACCCGCCGCAACCTATATTAAATGTATTAACCCCTATCCTGCCCCCCTACACCGTCGCCACCTATAATAAATTTATTAACCCCTATCCTGCCCCCCACTACGCCGCCGCCACTGTAATAAAATGATTAACCCCTAAACCTAAGTCTAACCCTAACCCTAACGCCCCCCCTAACTTAAATATTAATTAAATAAATCTAAATAAATTAACTCTTATTAACTAAATGAATCCTATTTAAAACTAAATACTTACCTTTAAAATAAACCCTAATATAGCTACAATATAAATAATAATTATATTCTAGCTATCTTAGGATTTATATTTATTTTACAGGTAACTTTGTATTTATTTTAGCTAGTTAGAATAGTTATTAAATAGTTATTAACTATTTAATAACTACCTAGCTAAAAGAAATACAAAATTACCTGTAAAATAAATCCTAACCTAAAAAACCTAATACTACACTATCATTAAATTAACTAAATAAACTACCTACAAATAACTACAATTAAATACAATTACATAAACTAACTAAAGTACAAGAAATAAAAAAAGCTAAGTTACAAAAAATAAAAAATTAAGTTACAAACATGTTAAAAATATTACAACAATTTTAAGCTACTTACACCTAATCTAAGCCCCCTAATAAAATAACAAACCCCCCCAAAATAAAAAAAATCCCTACCCTATTCTAAATTAAATAAATTTCAAAGCTCTTTTACCTTACCAGCCCTTAAAAGGGCCATTTGTGGGGGCATGCCCCAAAAAGTTCAGCTCTTTTGCCTGTAAAAGAAAAATACAACCCCCCCCCCAACATTAAAACCCACCACCCACATACCCCTAATCTAACCCAAACCCCCCTTACAAAAACCTAACACTAATCCCCTGAAGATCATCCTACCTTGAGTCGTCTTCACTCAGCCGAGCCACCGATGGAACTGAAGAGGACATCCGGAGCGGAAGAAGTTAATCCTCCAAGCGGCGCTGAAGAAATCTTCCATCCGATGAAGTCATCATCCAGGCGGCGCTGAAGAAGTCTTCGATCCAGGCCGATGTAATCTTCAAAGAGGCGCTGAAGAGGTCTTCTATCCGGGCGAAGTCATCTTCCAAGCCGGGTCTTGAATCTTCCTTCCGCCGACGCGGAACCACCTTCTATCAGCCAATCGGAATTAAGGTAGGAAAATCTGATTGGCTGATGGAATCAGCCAATCAGATTCAAGTTCAATCCGATTGGCTGATCCAATCAGCCAATCAGATTGAGCTTGCATTCTATTGGCTGATCGGAACAGCCAATAGAATGCGAGCTCAATCTGATTGGCTGATTCCATCAGCCAATCAGATTTTTCCTACCTTAATTCCGATTGGCTGATAGAATCCTATCAGCCAATCGGAATTGAGGGGACGCCATCTTGGATGACGTCCCTTAAAGGAGCCGTCATTCGTCGTAGTCCGTCGGTGAAGAAGGTGGTTCCGTGTCGGCGGAAGGAAGATTCAAGACCCGGCTTGGAAGATGACTTTGCCCGGATAGAAGACCTCTTCAGCGCCTCTTTGAAGATGACATCGGCCGGATCGAAGACTTCTTCAGCGCCGCCTGGATGATGACTTCATCGGATGGAAGATTTCTTCAGCGCCGCTTGGAGGATTAACTTCTTCCGCTCCGGATGTCCTCTTCAGTTCCATCGGTGGCTCGGCTGAGTGAAGACGACTCAAGGTAGGATGATCTTCAGGGGATTAGTGTTAGGTTTTTGTAAGGGGGGTTTGGGTTAGATTAGGGGTATGTGGGTGGTGGGTTTTAATGTTGGGGGGGGGGTTGTATTTTTCTTTTACAGGCAAAAGAGCTGAACTTTTTGGGGCATGCCCCCACAAATGGCCCTTTTAAGGGCTGGTAAGGTAAAAGAGCTTTGAAATTTATTTAATTTAGAATAGGGTAGGGATTTTTTTTATTTTGGGGGGGTTTGTTATTTTATTAGGGGGCTTAGATTAGGTGTAAGTAGCTTAAAATTGTTGTAATATTTTTAACATGTTTGTAACTTAATTTTTTATTTTTTGTAACTTAGCTTTTTTTATTTTTTGTACTTTAGTTAGTTTATGTAATTGTATTTAATTGTAGTTATTTGTAGGTAGTTTGTTTAATTAATTTAATGATAGTGTAGTATTAGGTTTAATTGTAACTTAGGTTAGGATTTATTTTACAGGTAATTTTGTATTTCTTTTAGCTAGGTAGTTATTAAATAGTTAATAACTATTTAATAACTATTCTAACTAGCTAAAATAAATACAAAGTTACCTGTAAAATAAATATAAATCCTAAGATAGCTATAATATAATTATTAATTACATTGTAGCTATCTTAGGGTTTATTTTACAGGTAAGTATTTATTTTTAAATAGGAATAATTTATTAAAGTATAGTGTAGTGTTAGGTGTAATTGTAACTTAGGTTAGGATTTATTTCACAGGTACATTTCTCTTTATTTTAGCTAGGTAAGCTATTAAATAGTTAATAACTATTTAATAGTTATTGTACATGGTTAAAATAAATTGAAAGTTACCTGTAAAATAAATATAAATCCTAAGATAGCTACAATATAATTATTATTTATATTGTAGCTATATTAGGGTTTATTTTAAAGGTAAGTATTTAGTTTTAAATAGGATTCATTTAGTTAATAAGAGTTAATTTATTTAGATTTATTTAATTAATATTTAAGTTAGGGGGGCGTTAGGGTTAGGGTTAGACTTAGGTTTAGGGGTTAATCATTTTATTACAGTGGCGGCGGCGTAGTGGGGGGCAGGATAGGGGTTAATAAATTTATTATAGGTGGCAACGGTGTAGGGGGGGCAGATTAGGGGTTAATAAATTTATTATAGGTGGCGACGGTGTAGGGGGGGCAGGATAGGGGTTAATAGGTTTAATATAGGTTGCGGCGGGTTCATGGAGCGGCGGTTTAGGGGTTAAACTATTTATTTAGTTGCAGAGAGGTGCGGGATCAGCAGGATAGGGGTTAATAATTTTATAATAGAGGGCGACGGTATAGGGGGGGCAGGATAGGGGTTACTAGGTATAATGTAGGTGGCAGCGGTGTCCGGGAGCGGCGGTTTAGGGGTTAATACATTTATAAGACTTGCGGCAGGGTCTAGGAGCGGCGGTTTAGGGGTTAGTAACTTTATTTAGTTGCGGGGGGCTCCGGGGGCGCCGGTATAGGGGGTAGAGCAGTGTAGTTAGTGTGAGTGCTTAGTGACAGGCTAACAATAAAGCTGGGAAAAAGCCGAAGGGCAGCGAGATCGGATGAGTGATAACTGTCACAGTCCGCTGCTCATCGCCCCGCGGCTTTTTGACAGCTTTATTTGATAACTTAGGCGTATTTTTTCAGGTCCGCGGCGGCGAAGGTAGGCGAGCTTAGGCGGACGTATTGGGCCGGCGAAGCCAGAAAAGTAGACGGCTTGATAACTAGCCCCCATTGGGTCAAAGTTTACTCAATGATGACAAATAGGGGGCGCATATGTTTGCCCGCCGCGTCGAACGCGAAAAAGCTATGTTCGCCGGGAACTATTCGCCGGCGAATTATTCGCGACATCACTATAGATCATTAGTTAGCCCTCATCTTGAGTATTGTGTGCAGTTCTGAAGGCCGTATCTTCAGAAGGATATTAACAAACTTGAATCTGTGCAAAGGAGGCTACCAAAATGGTACATGGTCTAAAAAATAAACTAGGAGAGGCTCAATGACCTAAATATGTATAGCTTAGAGGAGAGAAAGAGGTGATATGATAGGATGGCAACTTTCAAGCTCCCAGTAGCACCATTGCTGCTTCTTCAATAAAGGATATCAAGAGAATGGACTGAAACTGATAATAGAAGTAAATTGGAAAGTTGTTTAACAATGCATGTTCTATCCAAATTATAGAAGAAAAATGTGGGACTCATGTCCCTTTAATGTTTATAGATGTTAATGTGTGTCTATCTTAATGTCTCTATGCGGTAGATTTATCAATGATCGAGCGGACATAATTCGCTGTAGCCATACGCAGTCGGCATTTATCATTGCACAAGCATTTCTATTGAAATGCTTGTGCAATGCCGCCCCCTGCTCACCAATCGGCCGCTAGCAGGGGATGTCAATCAGTCCATTTGTATCGGATCAGGATGATTCCAGTCCGCCCCCTAGAAGGTGGTGGAGAAGTTAAGGAGCAGCCTGAAACGATTAGCGTAGAAAGCAGCATCCACTGCTTGATATATCTACCCCTATGTGTGTATCTGTGTTAGTGTCACTGTGTGTCTATCTGTGCGGTTGTATGTTTGTGTGTATTTGTGGCTGTGTTTGTGTCTATTAGTGTCTTTCTGTCTGTGTCACTTTAACATAATGTATGTGTTTATGACAGTGTGTGTGTTTATATATATATATATATATATATATATATTCTATGTATTTTTGTATATGTATGTATGTATATGTGTGTATGTATGAGTGTGTGTGTGTGTGTGTATATATATATATATATATATATATATAAATAGTCTATGTATGTATGTATATGTATGTATGTATATGTGTGTATGTATGAGTGTGTGTGTGTGTGTGTATATATATATATATATACTGTGTATATATATATATATATAAATATAAATAGTCTATGTAGTGTGTATATGTGTGTATGTATGAGTGTGTGTGTGTGTATATATATATATATATATATATATAAAATAGTCTATGTATGTGTTTATATGTGTGTATGTATGAGTGTGTGTGTGTATATATATATATATATATATATATATATATATATAAAATAGTCTATGTATGTATGTATATGTGTGTATGTATGAGTGTGTATGTATATATATATATGTATAGATGGGTTGGTAGGTAGTTGCGCCTAAAATTGTAAAGGGCGGTAGAATGTGCAAAGTCACAGGGAGTGAATCAGATTATTGCTGCTGTTAGGGGTATCTTGCTTCCTCCAAAGTGAGAAGAAAAGTTAGTAGTTATGTAGAGGAGTTTTTTCTAACAGCGCTTCCAAAGGATGTTCCACATGTGCATGTTTAGTTCCAAAAAGATAAATATATCCCCAATGAGTACAATGGTGTAATTAACAGTAATAACTTTTGTAGGTAGCTCACCTGTTAGATCACAGGGTCCAGTGATCAGCGATGTATGAATATCTTGGTATTTCTCTCCAGGATTTATATACCAAAAAATAATGTAAATGCTTATGAAATTTTGTTAAAAAACTGTTAACTCCCCATACAGTCTGAGTGAAGACTGAAAGGGTGTTTGTAGGACTACCCCTCTGATTCCACTCTGTATAATTGGACAGAGGGTGGATAGAAGGGGTGTTCCAATTTATCTAGAGCTGGTACAAATGCACAATTTGTCAAAATGTGGTAAAATGCTGAAAATAGTGCTATCCACTAGAGATAGACTTAAGTGAGAGCGAGACTGTTAGCGTGTAGCGCCTATCAGAAGTGTCCGATATCCAGATGTGATGTCACGAACGTGCGTGCGTCACGTGCCTTACGCGTTTCGTGAACGTCTCAGCTCACTTCATCAGAGTAATGTAATCTACAGCCATCCTAGTGGCACTTAAAAAGGAGGCTGATAGAAATAATTGGAAACTGCTCAAATAAAACAGTTTGATTGAGCTTGATGTTACTTTATCACTAATTGAAAACCACATATAATTAGAACAAAGTGTAATTACTTTTGTTCAGTGATAAATGTGAACTAATACCTAAAAGTGTGAACTAATACCTAAAAAAAATATATATATAAAATTGATAGAATTGAGAGCTATATTCTATTAGGAGTAAATAAAATCTATATTTTTAAAAAAAAAAAATTAAAAAGATATTGAAAATATGAATTTTCTAATGTTAACATATGTAGATGAATAAAAGATTATAATGTAAAAGGGAAAGGTGATTAAAGATGCATATGATAATCAAAGCATATGCGAAAAAACAATTATATCTTTTAAGATAGATAAGATTTATGCATCTTATTGAAGTTTAAAGGAATGCAGCTAGATCTATGTCGGTATTTAGTCCATACTGTTTCCTTGTTTTCAGTTTATTTGTCCAATATGTTTCCCTTTTTCTCAGTTGTAACATTCTATCAACTCCTTCTGTTAAGGATATATGTTCAATTGCTTTAATTGTGATTTTTGTTATGAAACTCCTCAAAGTGCGTTCCGATGCCATATTCGGGGTTATCACTGGTGATGTTCTTAATGTGTTCAAGGCATCTAGTTTTTTTTTTTTTTAGTTTTTTTTATTGAGACAGCTTATTGAACAAAGATATTGCCTGCAGATACAGAATTGAAGGTACATAAATATGTCAATGAAATATACAACAAAATATGTGAAATTAAACACTTTTATGCTTTGATGCGCGATGATAAATGAAGACAAGAGTGAGAGCAGGTCTATTTATTAAATGGGTCTCTTTTCTGGGAGTAAAGTGTTGTATGCGTGGATTTTGATATTGATATTGAGTCTGTGTTTTAAGATGATGATGGTACTCGATTTCGTTCGAATATGGGACACTGAGATTTATAAAAGGCGGACATAAAAGAAGGAGGGAGAGAAGAAAGAAAAGGGAAAAAGGGGAGAGGAAGAAGGAAGTGGATAATGATTGATAGGTCTAAGGTGGGGTCTGAGAGCTTGAGGACCAGTTGGGGAACTTTGTGAGCCATGGCAGCCATATTTCGTGGAAAGCATTAGTGTTGTCAAGTACTCTATACGAGTATTGTTCCATTTGGCCAATGTAATGTGTACATGCGATTACCTGGGAAAGAGTCGGTGGTTTCTCCTCTCTCCAAGCCCTTGCCAGGGTCAGCTTAGTGGCCATGAGGACATATATCGTGAGTGCTTCTCCAGAGGGGGTGAGGTTGGGCATCTGCATGTGTAAGAGGGTGACTTCAGGGGTGAATGGGGGGACAAGACCAAGTGTCCGAAGAAGTGCAAATACTTTTTTCCACAAGGGCT